>NW_020698262.1:9059998-9146390 GCF_002925995.2 Terrapene triunguis | reverse complement strand
TACTGGCCGCCGCTTCCAGCAGCTCCCATTGGCCTGCAGCGGCGACCTGCAGCCAGTGGGAGCCGCGATCGGCCGGATCTGCGGACGGGGCAGGTAAACAAACCAGCCTGGCCTGCCAGGGGCTTTCCCTGAACAAGTGGCGACCCGAGTTTGAGAAACACTGGAATAGCAAGCCCAAACAGGAAGAGGTAACACAGGACCCCGAAGGATACTCAGAATTAAAACTCTGAGACTGTTCTTCCCAGTTAGAATGGGTGGCCATCAGAGGTGGGCAGAAAATGCTAATTGTTTTATAAGGGAAATTTCAAAAAGAAATTTGCTTCATTTCATTTTCATCAAAATTTCACAAGAGAAAAAAAAGGTTTTTCCCACGAAAACCTAAAAGTCTTTGGTTTTCAAAAAATGAACATTTTTACCCAAAAAGTGACATTTGTTTTTGATGAAACGCTATATTTTTGTTGAAGATACTTTTTCAACCAAAAAATGTCTACTAATTCTAGTGACTTCTTCATTAATGATTAATTATTATTATTAATTATTATTATTATTGTGGTAGTGCCTAGTGAGCAAGCCGATCAGGGTCCCGGTGTGCTAGGCATTGTACAAACATAAAAAGTAACAGCCCTGGCCCCCAAATGCTTATACACTAAATGACAAGGTGTAACAGGTGGATGAGGCAAACAAGTAAGCCATACGTATGGGATAGGGGACAAAAGGTAGCATAATAAAATAAATAAATAATAATTAATAATAAGTGCATAATTCTTAGCCAATAGTATGTGCAGGAATCACAATTTGCTACTTTTCAAATTCTCTGAGGTGCGGTGCCCCCAGCTTTCACTGATGTCAATGAGTGGTGAGTGGTCAGCCCTTTGGAAAAGGTGCTCAATATCTCACGAGTTAAAGCCATAGGCAGCAGATAACCCAAGTTTACACTGATCTTGCCAGTCTTACATTTGTGACGGTTAAGCATAGAATGGACTCTACTGGAACAATATCTCCAGTGTACTGTATTGTGTCAATATCAGCTGCAGCTTCTTGATCCACCTATTTCTTTTATGAACAAGCACATGGTTATCCTGGCCACAATGAACAAAGTCTCACTGGTTATTTGATTTTGAGTTCCAGTAAAACAAAAAAAAAAATGGCACTACAAAAATTATCAATAAGGAGGTCAATTCTCTCAGTTACGTCTATGCAAACCACATTGACTTCAGTGGAGATGGGCCAAGGCAACTCAGGACAGAATTTGGATCCAGTGGGCTTTTCATTTTTCAATAGAGCCCAGTTCTGATGGGCAAATATCCCAGCAAAGGGCCAGACTGTGAAACTCTGGGTGAGTAACTGCTCACAACATCAGTGAGGGCTTCCCTACCTGGTCCTAAGTCAATGGGAGTTTTGCTTGAGCAAAGGCTGCAGGCTTCAGCTCCAGACTTTTGGGAACCAGTTCTGCTAGCCTTTCTCACACCAAGTAGTAGCTCACCTCAGCGGCAGTCCCACTGATTTTCAGTGAGCAAGGCATTACTCAGTGAGTAAGTGGGGCATAATCTGGCCCTTTATTAACACACTGGTAGCTCATTGTATCTAAGTACACCCACAATGTTGACGATCATTAGAGCCAGTCGAAAAAATTTAAATGAAACATTTTCTCATCAGAAGAGGTTTCATCAAAATTTTCTCTGAGAAAAGATCAGTTGGGAGAATGTTCCAATGGGAAAATGAGAAATAAACATTTCATTTTGTTTCAAGTTGGCATTAATCTCTGCATCTACCTAGTGGGAGTTGTAGTTCTGGGTTCCCGTCCTCCTCTATGGACCCAATTCTGGCCAGACTACACCTCCCATGATGCACCACAGTTTCTCCCTGTGGCTGAGACACCATGGTGCATCATAGGAGTCTCATGATCTCTTTGAAGTTAAGGACCAATTCTGCTCTAATTTACAACCATGAAAATGTCACTGACTTCAGTGGAATTGTATAGCTGTAAAATTAGGCCAGGATTCATTAACCCAATGCAGCGTAAATCAGTCCAAAGTTCAGGCCACCGTGTGCACTGACGTGTCCTTTTCAGAAGATGATAGTGATATGGTTGGCAGTAGTTAGCAGCTCAGCCAGTGTGCGTACAAATGTCAAATCACTATTTATACCCCTGTCACAAACTACTGACTGACTCCGAATAAGGAAGAGCAAATGAATAACATGAAAAAATCCTGTTTTCATGAAAATATCACTAGACACGTGCTCAAGTGGCAAATGTCGGATCTGGATTTCCAACCTACACAAAGTTTGGGGGTGTTTGCGGGTGGACTGAGCTCTACTAAGAAAGGCAGAGCTACATAGTCACTAGAGGACATATACTTAGTCCAACACAAAAACACAGCATTGTGTAACAGTTACAGTTGCTCATCCCCATAATATAACAGAACTGTCTTTAAACAGAACCTTTCCTAAAACTTTTCCTGTGAGACGTCTGTTGGTCTTTTGCTAGAAGGATGCATCTGCTGGCGTTCTTTCCAACAGAGACCAGTCATTAGATACAGAAAAGCTGATCTTAGTCCTGGATGGTTTCTGGACAGAATAGAATTGTCATTGCAGTGAAAATATCAGTCTACTCCCTGGGAGTATCACTGAGGCGTATTTGCTGCCAAAATTCTCTGGCAGAAAAATTACTCTTGAAATCCAAGACTTGCCTGAGTTTCAGAAGTGATGTATCATCAACATAAAATCTGGGAATTTATAGCCTAGCCTGATAGCTAAAAATTATATGAAAACCTCTGTCAAACTCAGGAAAGTTCAGATGTAGATGGGAGACCAGAAATTATCTCTGGTATATACTGTGTATAAGCATAGCATAGCATGGCTGAAATGAAATTATGCAATTACAGCAAATGAGAGAAAGGGTGGTTTACTGGTTGAGACTGAAGAGCAAAGTCTGTCTTATATGGCTCACCATGCTGACATGATTAGGCATGTCTGTTTCCGCAGCCAACAGTACACAACGGACTGATGATGCAGCTACCATCATGTCTAACCAACTTTGACTTCCCTAACCTTATGGAACAGGTACCCATTCTGCAGCTAGGTGAGCAGGAGGTAACCTTTCAGTGTGAGACTGAGCAAGACGAATCCATGACTGCTGTGATTGCAGTCGAGTGCCTTAACCAGTCAGCTACCGCTCCTTGTGAAATTTGTGCTACCCGGGTTTAATTCTCAGCTTAATTATTGAACTGCCACTTGCCCTTGGACAGTCACCTCTCTTTCCCCTCCAACCTTTTTGTTTTGTTTATTTAGATTGGGGCCCTGATCTTGGTGGAGTCTACTAGATACTACTGCAATACAAACAATAAATAAGAAGAGAAAATGGGCCTTAATCAACACCCAAGCTTTGAATGCCCCAAAATTTGGACTAGGGCTCAGAATTCACTTCAGATCTGAATTTTGCTTTTCAGATCTACCTCCAGTAATGATAAAGTCTTTAGTGGATATCTGTAGAGGGATGATAGAGCCTTCCATCCATGCCCCAGACTGACCTATTATATCTTTGCAGTAATCTAAGTCCTCATTTTAAAAAACTGTTTATGCACCTAAAGTGATATAGCAAAAGGGGCATATGGGGTGCATATAGTGTTCAGTTACCAATTTTGAACGCACTAAAACTGGATTTAAATGTGCCAGATTTTCAGTTTTTGTTTGTAAATCTAAATTGGGGGGGGGGGGGCACAAAAATGTGAGTGGTATTGTCAGCTCCAAAATGGCAGCATGCAAATTCAGAGGCAGGATTGCAGTCCACTTTGAAACGTGGCGCTGATGCAATTCAAATACATTATAAATCAGTTTTGCAACCCCCAACAATCCGAGGTGAGGTATTTTAAAGATCAAAATCAAAACCAGCCTAGATTAACTGTTCCTAAACTCACACAGTAACTGACCTATCAGAGAGCTATCAGCATGCTTGATACCTTGTGGAATATTCAGGCATTCACACCCTCTGACTGGCAGAACATTTCTTATTGCTTTAAAATTACCTTCATTAGCTGGACTTGTCCTTAACTATGACTGTACAAGGGTCAGATTGCAGCTTGGCTGAGAGTGAGTTTTTAAAAGGGTCACGTTAAACTCTTCAGACTCAGTTTGGCGGTTGAATGCTATGGAAGGTAAAGGAATCACCAAAGATGGGAGCTTTATTTATACTGCAATTGGCCAAGTGATTAATGTAAATTTACAGAAAAAATGATAACTGTGATGAAATATGTGATGAGCACCACATAAAGAACTAAGTAACAAGATAGATGCAATTGTAGCCAAGATCAAATAAAACAAGATTGTACCAAGCAGGAATATTTCTCCAGTTAATAACACGGTATAAAGGAAAGAAAAGACTAACATTGATTTTCCCTCTTTTTTTTTTTTTTTGGCCACTCTTTCTGTCTGAAATAGACAAAATTGTAATGCCCTCTTCCACTCCCGCAATGGATTCCTTTATTCATTTCTGAATTAACCATTGCTACATTAACCCCATTTGCCAATTGTATATAAAGTACAAAGAAGCTTGAAGATTCGGAATTAATTCATAGGCTTCCCTCATGTAAAAAGAAAATTATAATAGCTAACAAAAAAGTAGGGTTAACTCAAAAGTTGGTTGAAATTGTTCGATTAATGGCAAATTTTGATGACAAATGGTATTTCAAAGAAAGCAAAAATGTTTTACAAAACAACACTAGTTTCCTTGAAATTTCCTATTTTTGACAAAAGTTTTAATTTTCATTGGGAAAAATACTTTCTCTTGCTTTTTTACTTCTCCTCCCAGTTTCCAAAGGAGAATAGAAGAAAAGCAAGAGAAAATAGTTTCTTTTCCCTCATGAAAATAAAAAAATACAATTCTTGAAAAAAGTCCAAATAGTTCATTTTGAAATTGTTCATTAAAAATCATGTAAACCTTTGAAATAAATGAAAAATGTTCATTTCCTTTGAAATTTTTCATGACATATACTCACCTTTTGGCTAACTAGCTCCACTTAACTTATTGCCCACTTATTATTAGTTTGTGGGTACAACTTATCTTTGATAAGCTGTATAAAGGAAATACTAATTTTACGGGAAAGCCAAATTTCAAGAGGTGCTTCTGATATTGCCACAGTATTTGACAAGTGTCCAATTCTACTAGCTTAACCCAGAAGAACCGACAATTTCACTGAGCTCCTTTGAACATAACCTTTTATCCATAGCTACTGTAATTATACAAACACAAAACTATGATTATTTTAAATGTTAAGGAAACATTTAGACTAACACCCTCTACCACTGCCATACTGGAACAGACCAATCTTCCTGCTAGTCTGGTATCCTCTCTCTTAGAATCACTAATGTTATATATTTCAAAGGAAAGTGTACGCCACCCAAATATAGTGCATTAATATATTCCACAAAGGAAATAAGTTCCTGTTCTCAGCTCATGATCATTTTATGCCTTGAAATTTGAGGACTGAGAGCCCTTAGCTAGGATTTAAAAAAAAAGATAAGTATAATTACACATTCCATTTTTAAATATACCTTTATATCTTACTTATATTTTAAAATAAACCCGTAATCACTATTGGCTTCTATAATATCTTGCAGTAGTGAGTTCCACAGGTTAATTATAAATCACAAAAAGACCTAGAATTTCCTGTTCTCCATTTTAAATTTGCTGCCATTTAATTTCATTAAGTGATGCATAGATTTTAGAAAGAGGCTTAAGGGCCTGATTCTGCTTTCATTTACCCCAGGGTAAATCAGGAGTGACTCCACTGAAGTAACTGGATTTATACCAGTGTAAGGATGATCAGACTCTTGTAAACTCAGAATAAGGCCCTAAATTCATTAGAATATATATATTGAAGACCTGCTCCTGCTCCAACTAAAGTGTAGAGCCAAATTTCCATTGGTTTCAGTGGGGCAAACTAGGGTCCTAAAAAAATGTATATAGATTTAATTTGAACTAATTCCCTGTTTTTTATAAATACTATCTAAAGTGAGAATATTTCTTTATTTTAATACTTTGTAAAAATATTGCTAAAACAGATTGGGAAGTCATGCATCCTGAATGCTGTTGGTTTAGAATACATTTTCATGCATAGAGATTTCACCTCTCTTTTTAAAACTATTCTTACAAACAGTAGAAGAGGCTACTTACCAAAGACAAACAAGCTAATTTCAAAACAGCTAGTTCCCGAGAGAGCCAGTTACTTATTAACAATAAGGCAAATAGCCCAATACCAACCTAGATAGCCTTCGCCTTTAGAAAAAACAGAGCCTGTAATTTTTACCTAATGAAACACCACAACAATACAGGGTTTTATGTCACAGTTACAATGGATTTGGGGACAATTTGTACAATAGATAAAAAATGTATCTTGTTGTTCAAGAAAGCGTGTGCCAGGGCAAAACATGTTTACTGACGACATAGTATCAAATGGAAACCGTTCAGTGAAAATAACATGAAATCTGATATACTCAATTTTGAGCTGCCAAACTTTTCAAAAGTTCTTTTCCAAAGGATGAACTTTTCTTGAGACCAGTTGACAATTCTAATTTTCTTTAGGCCTTTTCATTTTCTTTTGAACATAAGCTCTGAAATCCTTTGTGTCCCACATAAGCATGCATAATAACTTTGAGTTGCTGGCAAAACACATTTCAAAAGCTGTTGTTCCTGATTTCCTTTTGATGAAACCACTAATGAGGAAGTATAAGTGATGCAGTAAGAAATTAATCTTAACTAGAATAAACCTCTTGACATTTCACTTACTTAGACTATCCAGGCAGGCTGGACTATTCCCAATTTTATTTATGATGTTGGCCTTACATTGCATAATTTATAGTATCCTTCACCTCACATTTCAGGCGATGGACGATTAGTGTTTCTAGAAGAGCGTTTACTATTTAAAATGACATCAAACAAACTTCTGAATGCTCCAGTCCCAAATGCTGCTGTGCAACTTTCCTGGAGTTCTCTGGACAAGGCAGATATTTGCTAGGGTCAAGCGCACATTACAGTCATGTTCCTTGTGTGTTGAAAAGACTTGGGTCAAGCTTAGTAAATGAGCTGTAATTCCCAGGTAGGTGATCAGAACATTTGGATATTTACTAGCTAAAAACCTTCGAATAAGTGACCCCAGCTCACAGTGTATTTTGTGAGTAACAACATTGATGGCGCTTATAAGGATTAAATTGCTCAAACCATGTATATACACACTTGTCTTTTTTCCCTATTAGTATCGCCATATATTTGTGTCTATGTCATTTTAGGAGAACATTTTTTTCTTTGTGTGCGAAGTAATTTCCCTGCTCCTTAGATACAAAACAGAATGCATATTACAGAGCACCAGAGATATTGAAACTGTTCATAACAGGTTGCAAGCTCTTCTGGGCAGGGTCTTTACTTGCATCATACCTAGCACACTAGGGGGCTGAATAAATTATTAAAAAACAACCCCATGCATTTCAGTTTTGAAGGGAACGATCGTACTCTGGCCTGAACACAACCACAGCCACAACAAAGGCGGATAGTTCCTCGCCTTAAATATTACACCTTCCACCCTTTGCCCTGCACCTCCTATCTATCTTTTCTAGACGTCCAACTTTTTCAATAAGGTAACCGGGGTTATTTAAGAGGAACTGAGCAGAAATCTCACCCGTGTTAGTTGGCAGCACCCGCAGGTTTTCAAACTCCAGCATGGTGTAAGAGGAGTCCAGGGATTCGACATAATCTGGCATATCCATATCCATTATGGCTTGACAAAGCTTCATTATTACTTGTCAACAGCAACGGAACAGGCCAAAACAGCCCTGCTGTCAATCATGGCCAAGGTTTCCTTTGCAAAGAGAGACAACCCCAAGACCTTGGAGTGACAAATCATTACCTAGCTCCCCCACAGTCCCCTCCCAGTGCCAAGAGAAGGCTGGAGGGGAAGAGGTCCAGTCTTTACCTCTCTCTCTCTCTCTCTCTCTACCTGCGTGTCTGTGTCCTGTATCATGATTATATGACGCAGATAAGGCCTGGGCTAAATCAGCTTGGATTGCATCCTCGGTTCAACACCATGTGGTTTATGGCAATCCCTGTGTAAACATTTTGAAAAGTGTAGCAGTGAGGCATTCACACACTGAACTGTTCTTTCAGGACAAAGCTCTGGGTCATGTCACTTAGCACTCGGGTCACTTCAATGATACTTTTCTCTGCCATTTGCCATCTGCCCTTGTAAAAATGCCAGGTGGAGTCACTTGAGCCAGTGGGGGTGGGGGGCGAGGAGGAGGAGGAGGAGGAGGGGGAGGGGGGAGAATCAGTCCCACAGATGGCCAGAACACACAAGGCTTCACATGTGTGTAGTACTTGCTTCCTAATCCAAAACTCAGTGAAGCCAATGGGGGGGAGGGATAGCTCAGTGGTTTGAGCATTGGCCTGCTAAACCCAGGGTTATGAGTTCAATCCTTGAGGGGGCCACTTAGGGATCTGGGACAAAAATCAGTACTTGGTCCTGCTAGTGAAGGCAGGGGGCTGGACTCAATGACCTTTCAAGGTCCCTTCCAGCTCTATGAGATAGGTATATCTCCATATATCAAAAGACTTCCATTGACCTCAATGAGCTTTCAAACCTCTCTAGACAGGTGAATACTGCTAAATAAAAACAAACAGAACTCTCAGACTTTCATTCTGACCCCACCCACAAAGTCACATCTGTGATATTCACAATCTGTTTGCCACAAACATTTATATAGCCCCCATTACCACAGTATCTGAGCAGTGCCATACAGTCTTTCATGTATTTATACTCACATCACCCCTGTGAGGTACCGTGTTTCCCCAAAAGTAAGACATCCCCCCGAAAATAAGACCTACTTCCAGTTTTGCCTCTCGCTGTAATATAAGGCATCCCCCGAAAATAAGACCTCCCGGATAATAAGGCCACCCCGGAATATAAGGCCCCGAAGCTCCAGGAAAAATAAGACCTCCCCTGAAAATAAGACCTAGCGCATCTTTGGGAGCAAAAATTAATATAAGACACTGTCTTATTTTCGGGGAAACAGGGTAGAAGGAACCTTTTATAGATGCTACATTTGACAGATGGGGAACTGAGACAGAGAGACTAAGGCCCAGATCCTCAAAAGGTAGTTAGTTGCCTAACTCCCATTGATTTCAATGCAAATTAGACATATAAATACCTTTGATGATTTGTACCTATGTGACTTGCCCAAGCTCACACAGGAAATCCACAGCAGCAGTCCCAGGCTAGTGCCCGAACCATTGAACCATCCTTCCTTCCCATTCATGAATATTCATGGAAGTGATGTATTCTTGTTTGGAAGGATGTCTGCAGAAAATGAAGTCTTGCAAATACTCATGCATATATGTGTTTGCATGAAGAGTCACGCCAGAAGTCATCACACAGAAAGCTTGAAATCACCTTAATTTCCCCCTTCCTTTTTAATAAAAGTTTCATTTATCCAATTAGGTATTACAAACAACGCTATGCGAGATTTAGCTGACCAATCACACACCAGGAATAACAAAGCGCAAGCCATGAAGAAGTGTCGTGGATGCAAATAGTTTGCAAACAAACCTAAAACAGGGAGAGCTGTTCATATACAATATTTGAACAATGAGCAAATTCATAATAATCTAAGTCTGTTCATGGATAACTTGCAAACAGAAGAAAGGACTAAATTCATTGAATATATTAGGCGTTTTGTCCATTTCTAATTGCAACTTGCATTCAAATGCTGTCCCACAAATTATAGCCCTAAACCTGCCATCAGTAATAGAAATGTTGCCAATATAAAAAGAGCAGGATCAGGAGATGTTGTGTACAATTGCATATATGGAACTTGACCCACCACTGAAGTGCTGCCAGCTCTGAGGTAACCATGGCAACTAATTAACAGTAGACAGCTCAGTTTAGAATGGGAGTGAAGATGAGCCCTGCTCCCAGTTGTAACTACAGAGGACTTCAAGTATCAGAGGGGTAGCCGTGTTAGTCTGGATCTGTAAAAAGCGACAAAGAGTCCTGTGGCACCTTACAGACTAACAGACGTATTGGAGCATAAGCTTTCGTGGGCGAATACCCACTTCGTCAGACACAAAGCTTATGCTCCAATATGTCTGTTAGTCTATAAGGTGCCACAGGACTCTTTGTCACTTTTTACAGCGGACTTGTAAGGTAGGCAGATGTAATTAACCAATTCAGAATTTGGGCAGGACACTGGAGTTGATATCACTAGTCTTGTGCCAGGGGATAATTAATGTCCACAAGTGCATTGATAAATGAAACCCGTGATAGAAAAATGAACAACATTGACAATAGTCAAGACCTTAGTTTTAATTCTCATCCAATACTTCTGTCATCATATTGCCCCTAACAACATGGAGGCATTGGTTCAGTACTGACCCAATGGGAGACGGTTACATCTCCTGAATCACCAACATCTGCTACCTACAGTATCTCTGTTCTTCTCCCACCTATTGTCCAGGCTCAATCTTTCAGTGTTCATGAGACCATGGTCTAAGTTGTTGTTGATAAAGGCCCAGATGGCAGAAGGTACCAATCAAAGTGAAGTGTTGAAACTATTAAAATAGTTGGAAGCGGCATGCCAGTGTTCTGTACAGTCTTTTGATATTGCATTTGTTGTTTGGTTATGGACAGTTCAAAATCATGCCAATATAAACATTTGCTTCTCAATAACAGTCTGTGTTTTGAAGTCAGGCAATATTCCAATTTCTCCTGTCGAGTTCCAAGTGCTCCATGTTTTCTTTTCTTTTTATTTCAGAGTTTTGCATAGAATCTCAAGATTTTTCATTATTAAGATTGAGGAGTTGGGAGCAAGAAGACTGGAAATGAAACTCTCACGTGCAGTGGTGTCTCTTACTAATGCAGTATATACCTTTATATGTTTGGAATGCAGGAGCTATCACCATCCAGGTGCCTTGACATCTTCCCTCACTTTACAACTCCATCCTCAAGGACATTGGGGGGGGGAGGGAGAGCTCAGTGGTTTGAGCATTGGCCTGCTAAACCCAGGGTTATGAGCTCAATCCTTGAAGGGGCCATCTGGGGCAAAAATCAGTACTTGGTCCTGCTAGTGAAGGCAGGGGGCTGGACTCAATGACCTTTCAAGGTCCCTTCCAGTTCTATGAGATAGGTATATCTCAATATATCATATTATTGCTTGTGTTTCAGAGACTCCTTCCTACACAGGCATTCTACGGGATCCAGTTTGACATCCTGTTGAATTTGGAGGAGAGAAGGGTCTTGAGGAACAGGCAGAGGCTTTTCCAAAAGGAAGACTCGTGGCCAAGATTAGAGGTTGCCAAATAGTCTGAACTCTGAATGAACCCATAATTAGTGGAGCACAATGTAATCTAGCAAACCCTGTAATACAACTGACAAGAAAGGTGCCAAAATCAGGTTTTGAAAAATCTTAGATTCACTCTCTTTGACCTCATTTACTCAAGTCAAATTTACCTTTCAGGCAGCAAGGATTTCCCCCATGTATCAGGGAGGTATCGTAGACTTTGCAAAGTGTTAACCGTAGATGGGATTTTCCTAGATTTCTAACTCTTTCTCTTTCTCTCTCTCTCTCTCTTTTTTTTTTTTTTTTTTAAGAATACGTTGTAACTAATCCCACACAAATGACTCCCCGCTTAGATAAGATTTATTTTTTTATCCTTGGACTGTGCCCCAAGGCGCAAAGTAATGCCAACATCAGCTAAATTAGCATCTGATTAGTCATTCTTGCATCTTACTCAAAACCAGCCTTGACTAGTTCTATTAATCTGGCACATCTTTGTAAGATGCAGGCTGGACCCAATCCTGCAAGGTTCTGAGCACCCCTTTCAAGGAGAGCCAAGCGTACACAGCATCTCTCTGGGACCCCTCAGCACCTTGCAGGATCAGGCTATATTAGAAGGTCAATAACAGAAGATTAGCCTGGCTCCGAAAAGCATTCAGGGAAGGAAATAGATCTTACTAATCTCATTTTATTTGCTTCATAAAAGCAAAACTCACAGATATGGGAGGGGACTATGGGGCTGTTATGTTGATGACCCCTTTTTTTATATGATTTTATGAGAAAATATTTGTTGTAGACATGCAAGTTCTCAGAGCAGAAACAAGCTTCGCCCGCCCCCTCCACCTCCCAGGACATCACTGTTTTATTTCTTATATAGGAGTTCAGTCTTTAAAACAAGACTGGTTTCAGAGTAGCAGCCGTGTTAGTCTGTATCCGCAAAAAGAACAGGAGTACTTGTGGCACCTTAGAGACTAACAAATTTATTATAGCATAAGCTTTCGTGGGCTACAACCCACTTCTTCGGAAGTTGAAGTATCTTGGATCGAATTACCTGGGGTCCAGACGGCGCAGGATCGACGGCCGCGGCTCCCCCATCGACTGCGCTACCGCCGCTCGCGCTGGTGGAGTTCCGGAGTATACGGTGAGCGCATTCGGGGATCGATTGCTACCCGCCGATACGGCGGGTAGTGAAGACGTACCCAAAGAGAGATTCAGGGTCAGTTTGTCACTTTTCACCATCACTCTTGACCTGAACAGCCAATGGCTCAGGCCCAACCTGTCAACACCTTTTCCATGCTGGTGAGCAGCTATTCACTGGAAACGTCCCACTGATTTGTCATTGTTTTCCCACCTCCTCTCTACTGTGCTGTTACTGCCCCTTGTTGCGTCACAGCTGCAGTTAGATTTTTAAGTTCTTCAGCGTGGGCAACAAGTCTTCTTATCGGCACTGGAAGGGGCCTGCCTCACTTTTAGGCACCATAATACATAACAAATACTGCCATAGTAGTAAAGCAAAAGTCTGTCCTAGTAGAGACCAGGAGGATCTGTAACTGCTTTCCCAGTTACCTTCTCAAGAATCCCACCTGAAGAAGCAGACTAGAAAGATTGGACAGAAATCTGAGGAAGATTTATAAAGGCACTAATGGGCAGAATAGGCATTTAACTGCCATTTACTTTGAACAGGAGTTAGATGGCAATTAGACACCTTTGCCCTTGAATGAGAGCAAAGGACAGGCTGTGTGGCTAAGTCTGAAAGCTATTCACTTCCTACTATGGCCAGCATCTCCCACTGCTTTCTATAACCCAAGTACCTGCCCTGGTGGCCATCAGTTGAAACCACAGGTAGTAAAAGCCAGCCGCATGACAAGCATAGCCATATGAACTCTAGGGAGAGGCGAAATCTCAAGGCATTTATGCTGCAGGACACTGGTGAGGAAGGAATCTGTAAGTAGAAAGGGCTGGGTAATATTTGGATCTCTTCCCTTCCATTATCTCAGAGAGTTTACTTTGTGTACAAAGGATGTACAGGAAAAGTAACTCTAGGGTGAGCCCAGTGATTTGAACTCTGGCCTGTAAGGCTTACAGAGTTGTAATAAACCATCTGGGAAAGTGTTGCTAGCCTCTCTCTTCCATTAAAAGAAACAGAACCCCGGGCCTGCTGATGGTTCTGAAGTACACTGACCAAAGATGGGTAAAGCACAGTTGACACCTCGCTCAGCCCCTATATACATTGTGATCTTCTCTAAAGAAGGCCCCTTTTGTACCAGCTGTTTTAAAATCCCTAAACACAATGGGCTCAAGTGTCCATAGGGTGAAATTTACCCCTCTGCAGGGGACTAACCCAAGGCCTATCCACCACTTAAATTCTACCTAAGCCTTATTTTTAAAGACTTATGTGAGCCTTAAGTGGTACCTAGGCCATTATTGGCCCTCTGCGCAGGGTAACTTTCACCCTTAAAAAAAGCTAAGAAACAGAAATAACCCACCAGAGCAGGCCTCACTGTGAGGGCAAGCGGCCTACTCCATGATGACAATGCATCTCTTGCCATGGCTGTCACATTGTAGCTGCACAACCTGTGGCTGAGTGCACCATGGCCCAATATCTCAGGAGCTCCGATTCCAGCCTCTCTCGTTGGGGTGGAAGGCCAGGACAAGATCCTCTCCAGTTACCTTGAGTTGGCTGCCTTGGTGACGTTATCCCCATGCTTCTTCTTTAGCGCTGGATTTGAAACAGGCTGTGAAGGAATGAAATGTTTTCACTGTACTGCAGCAAAACTATTTCCAGTGTCATGAGCCACCAACATAGGACGGCAGGTGGCTCTTGGGTTTCTTTAAGCTCCAGCCAAAGTCAAGTGTCAGAGAAAGGGTGCCAAATGTTTCAAGTGGACCGATGCATGAAATCCGCTGCATCAAGTGGATATTATCACTCCCTGCTGGTGTGTAAATACCATAAACCTTTACTTGTTGAATTGTTAAGAGTTACTGGGGTGGGAGGCAGCATGTCCAAAGAGGAAAACACTCTTAATTCAACTTTAATTTTTTTTGTTTCATTGTAATTGTTCCCTGAAACAGTAGAGTCCACCCATTCGAGTTCTTCCTTTCCCATGTTTACTGTGGAGTGAAAGATTTTCCCAGCGGATTTCTGATTTATCTTTCCATGGAAAATTCAGTGGGGTGGAGTGTGCATCATCCCTTCTCTCATTAGCTGTGGGAAGGGAACACCCAGGCATGGTTTTTGTGTAATCAGTTCAATGGAGCCATTAAATATAGAGGGGGGGAAATAATTAATTATAGACGTCAATCGTTCCATCTCATGCATCATAGGGGCATGTGCCTCAGCAGATTCGTGCAAGGGGTCAGACTAGATTGTTGCAATGGTCCTTCTGGCCAAAAGGGATCATTGTGATCATCTAATCTCACTTCTTGCATAACTTTGACCATAGAATTTCACCCAATATTTCCTGCACCACATCTTGTGGCTGGGCTAGAGTATATTTTTTTAGAAAGACATGCAATCCTGATTTGAGTGATGGAGACTCCACCCCCCCATCCCTGGGTAAGCTGTGAACTGGATGATTGTCAAGCCTGACCTCCTGCATATCACAGGCCAGAGAATTTCAACAAGTGATTCCTGCATCAGGTCCATATCTCCTGGCTGAGCGGCAGCATAGCTTTTAGAAAGACATCTGATCTTCATTTAAGACTTCAAATGATGAAGAATACACAAGATCCCTTAAGCAAATTTTTACAGTCCTTAATTACCCTCATTGTTAAACATTTGAATCTTATTTATAGTTTGAATTTTTCTAGATTCAGCTTCCAGCCATTGGATCTTATTATGCCCTTATGTGCTAGCTGAAAGAGCCTCTATTATTAGAAATCTTCTCCCCATCTAGGTACCTATAGACCAGAGGTCGGCAACCTTTCAGAAGTGGTGTGCCGAGTCTTCATTGATTCACTCTGATTTAAGATTTCACGTGCCAGTAATACAGTTTAACGTTTTTAGAAGGTCTCTTTCTATAAGTCTATAATATATAACTAAACTATTGTTGTATGTAAAGTAAATAAGGTTTTTTAAATGTTTAAGAAGCTTCATTTAAAATTAAATTAAAATGCAGAGCCCCCCAAACCAATGGCCAGGACCCGGGCAGTGTGAGTGCCACTGAAAATCAGCCCATTGGCCCGGGACGGCGAACCGCGGCCAGTGGGGGCAGCGATCGGCCTAACCTGCCGCGTCAGCAGGTAAATAAACTGGCCCGGCCCGCCAGGGTGCGTACCCTGGCGAGCCGCGTGCCGAACGTTGCCAACCCCTGAGCTAGTGTATGGATGTAGGTGCTTTGTACAGTAGCCACAAGTCAAATTGAATGGCATAATATAGGCACACAAATTTTCAAATTGATGTCAGGCCTCTTGAATATAAACATAAATAAAAGCAGCCCGTAATAGAATTATTTTCTTAATACTGCCCATTTACAGCATTGAAGAATTGGGGAGAACGTGTTGGAGAAACAAGAATTTTCAAAGCAGTGCTCTCGTAATAGGTCAATCTGGTTTCTTATATATCTAAAAAGAACACAGAATGAGAACAATGATGAGCACATGGTTTCAATGAGAGGACACACTTATGCCTAGAAACTAAGAGGATAGTTTTGGACAAAGAAAAGATAATAAATCTTTGATGAATTAAGACAGGTTACTGACTTCAGAGAGATCTTAGTTTGATGCAAAACTCAAATTGTTTTGGCTAAGCAACTGTCTGGAGAAGATGTTTTCAGACTTCAGTGTTTCTATATTGATCAATGTGATCTATTTTTAAATACAAATGAGGCTGTACTGTATGCAGAGGTAGAACACTGAGACGGTTATTGATTCAGACATTTAAGTAATTAGTGGAAAAAGCAAAATGATGCTAAAAATATTAAAATTTGGTAAAGAGAAGATACTGTAAATTTTCCATCACTCATAAACCACAATGCATATCTATATACACTTAAGAGAGTTTAATAGTATCACAGAACATGAGATAATGAAGGAAATTCAAAGATAAAGCCAGAATTCCATCCTGAGCTAGAACTGTGTATAAAGGATAGGGCAAAATCAGGCTTCAACTTAAATTTTCCTCCATTCATCAGCTAATATGCCAGTGTAACCAACAAACATTCTGGCTGTGGTGCTCTGTCCCATCTAGTGGCACCGAGACCACTTAGAGATTAATGAGTCTGCTGTACAGCCTTATCTAAGGGCCACGTGGTTTTTAGCTCATGCAGTAGAGGCTCATGCATTTAGCTCCAGAGGTTCAATCCTTCCCGCCAATAACCAGGGTCCGTTGGTGTTACACCAGTATCACTATAATATTATTTAATAATAATAATATTATCGAATACTTCATCATATTTTATATCCCTACATCTCCACATGCTTCAAAAAAATGTGGGGATTTACCCCCATTTTACAGATGGGAAAACTGAGGCTCTGAAAGGTTAAGTGGCATGACCAAGCCTCATGACCAAGTATTTTGATTTCAATGGAGGTTAGGAGCCTAAGTAGCTTAGATCTGGGCCTTAGTGTCTGTGCCTCATCTCCCCATCTGTAAAATAAGGGTAATAGCACTGCCCTGCCCCACAGAGATGTTGAGAGGATAAATACATTCAAGATTGTGAGGTGCTCAGATTCTGTGGTGACAGGGGCTATATAAGCGCCTAAAATAGATAGATAAAGTTAGGCTCCTAAACCTATATTAAGATAACTAAGTATAGCTTTTTTTAGTTTCTTAAATATAGAATTAAAAGCCTAACTTTAGGTATGTAGGATTGAATATTTTGGCCAAAATGTCAGTTCCAGCGTGCCCCAGCTCTCCAGCCACGAAGTGGGAATAATAATCTTTCCCTGCCTAAAAAGCGTTTTGTGAGGATAAAATTATTGTGCGTGACGTCCTCAGACACTACAAGTGACGGGGGCCATATAATTACCCACTTAGAGAGGTGGTCTCTAGGTAAGCGCCATAGCCAAAACACAGAAACCAGCAAACCATTTATTTTGGGGGAACGTACAATTAGGAACAGCGCACTGCTGAAATAATAAGCAGTGTGAAATCAAATCATTAGTGGATAATTTTATGGCTGCAGACATACATTTACCAAGACCAGATGGCTATAAAATCAGTCCCCTTGTTTCTACAGTGTAATTTTTTACTGCTTGTGTTGTATTTAATGTTGAATAGATTCCTAGGGTGTATTTAGCAGCCAAACTCTATTGCTCTTGTAAGTTATTTCCCTTGACTACAAATGCTGCTATTCCACTTGAACAGTGCTGTGCCATTTATTGTATAGTAAGTGGCCATTTGATTTTTTGATATCTATTGATAAGTATGCTGTCTGTCTCTATTTGGCAGAATTATTAAAACATAACAAAAAAGTATTAAAACAACCCTATGGTTAATAGTATTCTGCCATCCTAAAAGGTATAAAGATTGTATCTGTATTATAACGTATCATATTTGAATTTGAATTTGATTTGGGGGGAGGGATAGCTCAGTGGTTTGAGCATTGGTCTGCTAAACCCAGGGTTGTGAGTTTAATCCTTAAGGGGGCCATTTAGGGATCTAGGGCAAAAACAGTACTTGGTCCTGCTAGTGAAGGCAGGGGGCTGGACTCGATGACCTTTCAAGGTCTCTTCCAGTTCTATGAGATAGGTATATCTCCATATATATTTTAATAGGCAGCAGGTTTAAAACAAATACAGGGAAGTTCTTCTTCATGCAGCGCACAGTCAACTTGTGGAACTCCTTACTTGAGGAGGTTGTGAAGGCTAGGACTATAACAGCGTTTAAAAGAGAACTGGATAAATTCATGGTGGTTAAGTCCATTAATGGCTATTAGCCAGGATGGGTAAGGAATGGTGTCCCTAGTCTCTGTTTGTCAGAGGATGGAGATGGATGGCAGGAGAGAGATCACTTGATCATTGCCTGTTAGGTCCACTCCCTCTGGGGCACCTGGCATTGGCCACTGTCGGTAGACAGGATACTGGGCTAGATGGACCTTTGGTCTGACCCGGTACGGATGTTCTTATGTATATGGTGCAATCCTTAAGCATCTAGATGAAAACTTACACAAGCAGTCACACACAAGATTTCATTAGCAATATGCACCAAAGATCATTATTGTTAATTTTTTTAATAGACGGGGAAGAATTAGTCTTTATTATATACTGTATCTATGGTGTAACAATTGCATAATATTCTGTATCCCAGCCAGTTTCACCATTAAGTCAAGGTGAGCAGTCTTGCACTTCTTATTGGTGCATGCTCAGTTCCTGGCACATATGTTTCTTTCTACCTACCAGTTAAGTTACCGGGCTAACCCCTACTGAATGTAGGGAAAGAAGATTCATACATTCTGTCCTCTGAGATCTCTGGGGCAGAGACTATATTTATTTTTTATTTCTGGATCATGCTGAGTATACAGTCAGTGCTAACAGAATAAATCATCATCAACAACTGATATTTTTGTAGAAGCAAACTGTTCTACAGCGTATGCTCCCACTCCTCTGAGCGTATTAAAGAGGTAAATTTGAGAAACCTTCAAAGTGAAGAGTATGAGCTGAAACTTTAAAACTACAGTATTTATTTTATGTCCATATATGCTGATAACAGAGGCATTCAGCTCAGGCATTAACTAATCTAATTTATAAATTAATTGCGATGTTTTGATTTTTTTAAACAAACATGAATTCACAAAATGTTTCAATGTCACAAAATCTGGACTTTTTTCACCACCCTACCCACAAAAAAGTTTTGGATGAAATTTTTTTGCCCAGCTCTATCCAAATCCCATAAGCAGCTTTTGAAAACCTCAGCCCAAAGTTCAACCCTGCAGCTCTCTTTCAGCACTGTCAGAAACGAGGCTAAGAGCAGAAATGTTACTGTTTGGCAGATATTTCTTTCTCCAGGGCTTTAGCCTGCTTTCATTGAAGTCAATGTCAAATTTCCCATTGATTTCAATGGGAACAGGTCTCTGTTCTGCAGCTAGTTATCAATGATTTGCTGTAACTGGCATTAAAAAGGCCATAGCAGAAGCATGGTGCAAAATTCTAGATCATTATTGTTACTTTTTTTTTTAACAGACAGGGAAAGTTATTCAAGATGAAATACTTATCTTTACACAGTATATCTATGATGGCAATAATTGTGCAGTAAACTGTACCCGAGTCAGAATCCATTATTTTCAAAGTCATAAAGTCCTTATCTACACTGATCTGCTGTAGCTTTTAAGGTCAGCAGATACTAATGATGGGTGAATCTCAAATAGTTGTTTGGATAACTATCCAGAATATTAAATGAATACCCACGCGTCTCTGAACCTCCTTTGTATTAAAGCTAAGCTGGAAATCTTGTGAGATCATTTCCTGGCCTGAAATTTTCTGCACTTCCTGATTGCATCTAAGCTAATAAGGAGAGAGCATATCCTGCTGTTTCCTAGTACACCTCTACCTTGATATAACGCTGTCCTCGGGAGCCAAAAAATCTTACCGCGTTATCGGTGAAACTGCGTTATATTTAACTTGCTTTGATCCACCTGAGTGCTGCTTTACCGCGTTATATCCTAATTCATGTTATATCAGGTAGCGTTATATCGAGGTAGAGGTGTATCATTGCTTCCTGTCCTGGCCAGAACTAGTACAGCCTATGAAGAGGACATACAAACAAAGGGCTAAATTCTCTGGTTCTAATACAGCAAAACTCCCATTGACTTCAAAGGGAGGCTTGCTCCACTGAAGACTGCAGAATTTCATCCAAAGAGAGGACAAAATCCAGCAGCTTTTACTCAGTCCCCATTCAGCAGTTGATTGTGCCATTTGGGCACAGTTCAGAGTAAAGAACAGCACATATCCCGAGGGCGTCCTGGGAGGCATTCTGTCTCAAAAGGTTAAAATGCCTGTTGGAGCTCCTGGCTGGATGGAAATGGCCTCCTTTGTGGGGCGTGGTTGATCTGCTTAGCAGGCCGGAGCATAGCATGGCAGAGTCATGTTCTTTCTTTTCCTTTCCCTCTTTGTGGCACCAGATGCCTCTGGGAAGAAGGGAAGAAAGCAGCTATTCCCAAGCACAGGGGCTGTGATTCCATTTTTCTGTTTGTTGGGCTACTAAAATGGGGGTACCTCATTTGCCCTTCACACTGTGGATAGGGGACAGCAAGAATTTGTCCTATGATAATAACATTCACATTGAAGGCAGTGGACATTTTGACTGGCTAAAGACTTGGCCTAAGGAAGAGCTAGCCAAATCTTTTTCCAAACCTCAAATAAATCTTGGGTCTGGTTTGGTGAGAGTTTTGGGTTGCCTCTTGTTTCAGCTCCCGTAAGAAACTCAGAGCAGAAACAGTGGCTCCTCACTTTCCAAACATCCCCCTCTAGAGTCTAAATCCACCAGCTATAGGGCTCCTCACAGGGGCTCAATGTGTCTGGAGCACAGCCCACAATCAGGGCCAGGGAGTCACAATCTGAGGGAGGGGCCAAATAAAATCTAAGGACCTCAGGATTTGGTCTAATAGCTCTCCTTGTTGATTCCTTACCAAAAAGTGGCACCACAAAGGTCAGATACAGACAACATACCACACCAGCCATCCCATTGCTACAACTGCCACCAAGGGTTTCCTCTGGACCTACTGCACCTACAGTGGTGATGGCATTAAACATGCACCCTCTTTCACATCCCAATTATTGTTATATCTTAGTATCTCCTATTCTCAATATAGGAAGATACCTTGTTTGCTGGAAATACAAGGGGCAATGAAGTTGGTATATTTAATGGTATTTGTTCTACGGGGGTGTGGAAAACCCAATAACCCGGGAATACTATTTAAATTCACAGAGAAAACTTCAGTTCACAAAGGAAGATAACTCAAGGGTATTTCTTGCCTTCTTCTGATATTGAGTTTGTGAACCTCTCATCTGTGTCCAGAATAGACTAAGCCAACACATTCCTTTCTAGTGAAACATCTTTCAAAGCTTGAAATGCTCATGATTGGGGCACTACTACTGCATGCAAATATGTTCCGGATTTCTATGCTTGCGTCATTTTGATGCACTAAGTCAGTCATATGGGGGTATCTTTTTGGTTTAACTGATTTCTTTTGCTGAACACATTTGGAAGTTTGTACCAGAAAGATTATTATTAGGGGTGAAATTCACCTCTGTGCAGAGGAAACACACAGGGATTAGGCGTTCTCTAAATAGTGCTTAAATGGGAATTAATGGTGTAAAGTCATTATCCTCTGCACTGAGGTGAATTTTGTCCAGAATGACCTGTTTGCAGCCAACCACAGAGTATAAAACAACTCACAACAAATTAATTTAATATTACTGCTAGAGTCAGGCATTACTCAGCATGAGTAAGGGTGCAATACTAAGTTAACTCAGTTTTAGTTATAATTCAAGTAATAATTAATTTGCCCCTAACAAATCCTGTTCACACACACAAAAAAACTTAACTCAAGTGTGGTAGTCAGGGCCGGCTCCAGCATTTCTGCCGCCCCAAGCAAAAAAAAAAAAAAAATCCGCAATCGGCGGCGGCAGTTCAGTGGCAGGTCCTTCACTCCCAGAGAGAGTGAGAGACCTGCCGCCCCCGAATTGCCGCACGTGCCGCCCCTCTCCCTTGGCCGCCCCAAGCACCTGCTTGTTAAGCTGGTGCCTGGAGCCGGCCCTGGTGGTAGTCTTTTCAAATCAAGTTGGCAGGCCTACTGGGGCCACACAATCACTCTGTTGTGTGGATGCAGGCTAACTTCACTGCCAGTCCTTCCATGCCTTCCCACAGTTCCTCCCCTGGACCCAGAAAGCACAGACAAATCCTTCCAGAATTCACTGGGAAACAGATCCTAGAACAGCTCCAGTTACTGCAGAGTAAAGAACCATGGGCTGTGACACAAAAGTTTTAGGGCCACACTGAGTGAATCCAGCACCAGGGTGGACACAACAGTGTGAGTGTTTCTTCACGGTGTGGCTGCTCTCACTTGCCCGAGGCTAGCTCACATTTAGACAATGAGAGTTGTCTGCAGTGAGGACATACCCTCAGACACTGAGCCTCCAGGATTTTTGAGGCTACATAGGAAAACCAAAATATGTGACTAGTAGGTCACGTCCTTCATTTTTCTATTTTAAAAGCCTCTTTTGCTTTGTTGCTGTCAGACGGATTCAGTGCATTCATTGTTTTGCTTTTAAATCCGTTCAAAGTTGAAGCTTCAATTCTAGCACCCAGGGGAAAATAGAAACAGCAAGGCAAGCTCTGGCCACGCTGATGAGCAAATTCCATTAGTGTGAAAACTATTTTTCTAACTTCTTTTTGCCTTTGAGTGCTTCTGCCATCAGGCTTAAATGATGGATTCTAGTACTTTCAAGTAGCCACGTGCAGATCACACCAGGACGCGGGTGTCAGCCAAGATTTAAAATTAATGAATTCAGCATTCAAATTCCCAGTAATTTCAGCACTGTTCTAATTGTTCAGCTGAGGAGCAATATGGATTGTATTTCGGGACTGAAACGAAGATGTTCTGCGTTCCTGCAGTGACCTGCTGTTCACCTGAAGATTTGCCCTTTGTGAGTTCTTTTAACGTACATTCCCTGACTCTGGTGCTATCATTACAATATATTGTTTCAGGGCCAGATTTCCAAAAGAGCTCAGCTCCCATTTAGGCATCTAAATGGAACCGTCTGATTTTCAAAAGGCTGAGAACCCAGGAGAACACGGGGCAGGTTTTTCAAAAGGGTCCCATGTTTTGAAAATATGTCCTCTAAAGCCCTGCAACCCCACCCAAACCTGATGAGACCTGACTTCAAGTGTCAAGTTCAGGCATGAAAACAACCCAACCTGCTCGGGTCAGGTGGGTTCTGATGACCTTTTCCTGCCCAAGGGTCAGCACATCGGCGGCTGTGTGTCCCGCTCCTGCTGACCACCGCCACCTCGCCGCGCTGTGTGGGCTGGAGAGTCGCAGCAACTCTGGCTCCACAGTACACACACGATGCAGCAGGGGGCCGTGGCCAGCTGGTAATGGGCATGCAGTTGCCCCCACACTCACTCCTCAGGCAGCCTTGGTGGCAGCGTGGACTCAGGTTCGGGAAGAAGCATCGGGATTGGGTCCAAAAATAACTCAACCTGCTTAAATCAGGTTGGGTGGGCTTGGGTCCGACTGGGCTTAAAAATTAGGCCAAGCAAACCTCTAATATCTGCTACTTTTAGGTGCCTCAATGGGACCTGAGCTCTTTTGCAAATCCTGCCTCTTATTTAGGGACCTATATGGAGGCTCCTGGGTTCTTAGCTCTTTAGAAAATTTGGCTGAGTGTCACCTTTTAGCTAGAGCTGAGCGACTTCTGAAAAAAATTATTCCCAGACGGTGCTTTGGATGAAAGCAAGGTATTTGCTTCAATTCATCACAAGCTCTTTTATTTGCTCTCTATAAACAACATTTTCTTAGTAAGAATAAGAGTTCAGCAGGAGGAAGTAGCACAAATTATCTTGCCACCATGTGTCATGTCCACACCAGAACCACCAGAACTACTTCTGTTAATTCAAGCTGGCTGGGGAGTTGTCATCTCATCATTTTTTCCACCAAAAAATGCTGATTATTCAAAATGGAAACTGTTCATGAAACAAGGTCAGTTTTGAGGAAGCTTCTGGCTTGAATTTAAAAAAAATAAATAATAAAAAAAAAGGTTTAACATGGTAAAAAATAACCCATTTTGAAAAATCAAAAAAAATGTGGTTTTTTTTCTTTTCAAAAGACATCTTTTCATTTAGAAATTGTAATTAATTCACACTAGAAACGGATTTAAAAGGAGAGCGAAAAGTCAAAATCAGAACAAAGCATTTCAAAATTATTGAAATGGAACATCTGAGTTGACCTGCTCCAAACAAATTTTCAGATTTTTGGTTTGTGAACATTTTTGAGATATCGACTTTTTGTCCCAATTTGGGACACTAAACATTTTTGATATCTCAAAAAACAACAAACAAACAAAACCAGGAAACCCATTTCCTTCCCTGGGCTACTGTTTATGTACGTTCCCACCAAAAGTGATTTGTTCAAGCCTTCCTCCTGTTTATAAAACTTCTCATTAAACAATCAAGGATCTGCTGACTGGTAAATAATAGTGCAAATAGTGACCTATGAAGAGAGAATTGAAAAGGCAAGGTCAGCTCCCTTTCAGAGCCATCCGACTAGGCATAGTGAACAATCAAGCCCAATTTATCTGCCACAAATGGCTAAAAAAAAAGGATAGTCCAAATCTGAGTCTGGGTTCCTGAAATGGGTTTCATAACCAGCCTGCCCTTCCTCTTCTGCTAAATGGGATCCTGGCTAGTTCCCTGCTAGATGGGAGGGGAATTCTCAGCAGAAAACGCTGTGCGAGGGCAAAGTGATTTTCAGGGAAATAGGTGGGGATATAATTTAGAAGTCAATGAGATGTCTGCATGGTGCCCTGTGAGGAACATAAAGTGACAGAGAAGTGACGGTCAGTATACAAGAGGACTCTGAAGTCAGTGACAGGCTCCTATAATGCAGTGAGACAGGAAAATGACTGAAGGGATACACTGCAGCTGCAAATCAGTGACAGACTCACTGATTCACTCTGATCAAAAGCGAAGGAAGGGTCACACTGCAAGGTCAGTAGGGAATTACTGTCAAGGTCCAAGCCATGCTTGACAATGGCAGAAAATACCATAATCAGGCTGCAGCTAAATGCTGGTGCTGTGATGTTCTTCTGAAAGGGTTTTTTCACTGGCTAGCTGGTGACACTGCCCCTAGCAACTGGAGAGGAGAACCATGGTCTAGACCAGTGGATTTCAAATTTTTTAGGCTGTGTACCCCTTTCCAAATAATATAGTTTATCACATACCCCCATCTGAGATAGGGTCATAATATACCTATGATTAGATTGCCAAGTCTTACTAAATAAAATGCATCATCTGCCATTACAGGATTTTTCTCGTGTATCCCCTGACGAGAGCTCGCGTACCCCAGTTTGAAAACCACTGTCCTAGACACATTTTGTGACCTATTATTGATGCTCCATGAGCTGTGAGCAGTGTAGGATCTATGACAGTGGTTCTCAAACTTTTGTATTGGTGACCCATTTCACATAGGAAGCCTCTGAGTGCAACCCCCCTTATAAATTAAAAACACTTTTTAATATATTTAACACTATTATAAATGCTGGATGCAAAGTGGGGTTTGGGATGGAGGCTGACAGCTTGCAACCCCCCATGTAATAACCTCACGACCCCCAGTTTGAGAACCCCTGGTCTCTGACAAACAGTTGAGCAGTTTTAATTCCATCCAGGAGATGTTGAACACACACAAGCTCATTACCATATTAAGATTAGCAGATTTGCTAAACTCTAGCTCATTCGCCAACAATAATCTGTAGATATTTTAATCATTGATATTTTTGCTTTTACCCATGGATTCATAGCTGCTCTAACCCTTTGGTGATGGGTCACACTGTTTCTACTAACATTCCTCCTTTTTGCTTTCCATCTGAACAGTTCTTCCTCTGAGCTTACCCGGAGAAATCCACAATCAAAGAAATCACAAGAGTTTGGGCTAAACACTGCTCTTTGTTAGAACAACCCCCACCTCCCCCAAATTATTAAAATAATCTACGTTGGTAAAATAAGCTTTAAAGGCTTTAAAGTTAAAGTTAAAGCATCGTGAAGAGACGGGGACTTGGCTGGCATTCCTGGAGCAACCAACAGGAATTTGGGGCTTGATGCAGCTTTTACTGGGTAAAGTGCTGTGGCCTATGCTCTGCATGAGGCCGGACCAGCTGATCACAATGGTCCCTTCTGGTCTTAAAATGCATGAATCCAGGTGTGCAAGTAGGCAGGATCAGACCCTGAAGAGACAAATCCCAGAAAAGAAGAATGTCCTCTCACAGAGAGAGTTTATTCTCCTCTCACTCACCCGGATATAAGAACATAAGAATGGCTATTCTGGGTCAGACCAATGGTCCATCTAGCCCTGTCTTCTGATAGTGGTCAGTGCCAGACGTCTCAGAGGGAATGAATTGAACAGGGCAGTTGTTGAGTGATCCATCCCCTGTCGTCCAGTCCCAGCTTCTGACTGTCAGAGGTTTAGGGACACCCAGAGCATGGGGGTTGCATCCTTGACTTATCGCCCTTGTTGGACTTATCCTCCGTGAGCTTAAATTCTTTTTTTGAACCCAGTTATACTTTTGGCCTCATCCCCTGGCAATGAGCTCCACAGGTTGTCTGTGCATTGTGTGAAAAAGTACTGCCTTTTGTTTGTTTTAAACCTGCTGCCTATTAATTTCATTGGGTGATCCTTGGTTCTTGTGTTATGTGAAGAGGGTCACTTTCTCCACACCATTCATGATTTTATAGACCTCAATCATATCCCCCCCTTCATTGTCACTAAATGAAACGTGTTGCAGTCAAGGGGAGTTCTGCCACTCACGTCAATGGGACCAGGATTTCACCCTGTAACTCCACTATCATCAATGGATTCCCCAGTGTGAGAAGAGCATCAGGCGCTTGCTATCTAGTACATGATCAACTTCTTGGTCTTTAAAAAGTTTCCTGCCAATAACATCCATCCTTTCTCCCCCAGCTATATAGAACGGCATGAAATTACCCAGGGGAACTATACATTATTTTTTTCTCTTAATAACCACATAAAATCAATTTTCCATGCCCCATCAAAGCTGACGGTGGTACATCCGCCTTCCAGTGTCAAGTAACACATTGGCCAGCACATGCCAAAATAATTAAAATACATTTCCACTTGGGCTTTGACAAATTGAGAGCCAACGGATATATCCTGTGTAACATGCCAAAGCTGGCTCCAGCCACATTCCCCAGGCTCTTTATAATCCCTCTGAAAAATTTGAAAGCAAATATTTGAATATGTAAAATACAGTTTATTGGAACAGCACACGGGCCAACAAAATAGTCGCTTCAAAGTTAATAAATATAAAGGAGTTCTGAGAACAAAAAGAAAGCTATAAAATACTTAAATAAACATGATTTCAAAGTTGGCTTGCGTTTGTTTGTAATGCTTGTCAGTCTTAATCAGCAGACGCAGTTATATATTTAACAAAGTAACTTTACTAGGGGTGGGGCAAAATATCAAAGCTGATTGGGAGATTTCAAGAGGTCACGGACCTAGGGAAAATGTGTTCCACTTTCTGAAACGCTGCATTATTTCCGCCTGATCAGTTCTGTTCCTGATTTTGGGGGGGGGGGGGGGAGGAGAGAATTAGAAAGGCAAGACAGTGAGGGGTCTGGCACAAAAACACAAGTCTGCTTTTGCTGTAGCCTACAGGAGTTTTGCCATTGAATTCAATAGGAACCAAGATCGGGCCCTTTAAGAACCCTGGCTGAGAGTCTAAGCCAGGGGTCGGCAACGTTTGGCACGCGGCTCACCAGGGTAAGCACTCTAGCGGGCTGGGCCAGTTTATTTACCTGCTGAAGCGGCAGGTTCGGCCAATCGCAGCCCCCACTGGCCGCGGTTCACCATCCCGGGCCAATGGGGGTGGCAGGAAGCCGCGGCCAGCACATCCCTCGCCCGTGCCGCTTCTCACCGCCCCCATTGGCCCGGGACGGCGAACCGCGGCCAGTGGGGGCCGCGATCGGCTGAACCTGCCGCGTCAGCAGGTAAATAAACTGGCCCGGCCCGCTAGGGTGCTTACCCTGGCGAGCCGCGTGCCAAACGTTGCCGACCCCTGTTCTAAGCTGTACCTCTGGCTGGCACAGGAAAGAACTCTCAGTTCCAGGGGATGGAGAGGAAAGGTGGCATGATGCCACTTTTGTGCCAGCCCTGTTCTGGATTGTTTCCAGCCCCTGGTATAACTTAAGCAAAGTGTGCAGAGGTTGGGAGGGTGGGGGGGAAATGACCACAGCTCCCTTCTGATGGGGAGATGCTCTGTGCCATCCTCAACACAGCGTGTGTCTTTATTTGCCGCCGTTCATTCTTCCTTGACGGGATACTAGATCATGTACCAAGGAAATCACATCAAAGTGTTAAACATAGAAACCAGATTATCCATCTCTCTCTTTTTCCAGGAGAACGGCCTGTCCCATCAGTGTTCATTTAAAAAACACACCAAAGGAAGGGGGAAATCTTTGATTATTTGGCTGGTTTTAGTTGCTTCTAAATTCACCCCAAATCTTGGTTACATTTTGTGATAGGCACACCCTGTTCTTAGATTAATTGTAGAATATTTTGCAGCCTAGCTTTTCGATGAACACTGAACGCAGTATTCCAAGGCAATGCAATATTCCAGTATACGCTATATACACCTTTAAGAAAACCAGACGACGTTTTTTTCTGAGCAGAATGTATATAATTATATAGAGATATCAATTTGGGCCTGATCCTGAATCCTCACTGAAATCAATGGGAGTTTGGGTTGCACAAAGAATGAAGGAATGGGTCCTAGTTCATAACTTATAATGAACCGTTTGCTTTCCAGCAGTAATAACCGAGGAGCACTCTAGAACAGTGGTTCTCAAACTAGGGCCGCCGCTTGTCCAGGGAAAGCCCCTGGTGGGCTGGGCCAGTTTGTTTATCTGCCGCGTCCGCAGCTTCAGCCGATCGCGGCTCCCTCTGGCCGCGGTTCGCCACTCCAGGCCAATGAGGGCTGCAGGAAGCGGCACAGGCCGAGGGACATGCTGGCCACCCTTCCTGCAGCCCCCATTGGCATAGAGCAGCGAACCGCGGCCAGTGGGAGCCACGGTCGACCGAACCTGCGGACGCTGCAGGTAAACAAACTGGCCTGGCCCACCAGGGGTTTTCCCTGAACGAGCGGCAGCCCTAGTTTGAGAACCACTGCTCTAGAAAACAACTTCTTCCCTATTTCTTCAGTATATCCAAAAAGCAGAAACATTATTACATTTAAGAAAATATTAACGTTATTATTATTGCTTCTGTATAAAGTTAAAAATGGCATGATTTTAGGAGATGAAGTATTGTCTTCAATGGATAAAAGCCCAAAAGAATAATAAGGAAACCATTAACAGAAGAAAGCACAGCACAGGAAAATAGAATACAAACATGTTTTCTATTTTATCTGCTTTTAAAACAGAAAGAGGGAAAAATACAACTTTCCCTAAGATCCACTGCCTCCCTCTCCTGCACAACCATGCATTCCGTAATAGTCTTTAGAATTTAGCCACCTCAGCCCTGCATGAAACAATCAGAGATGAGTAATTATGTCAGCAATTATTTAATTTGGTAAAGTCACCAACAGTCTTATGTCTACACTGCAATTAAACTCCCACGGCTGGCCTGTGTCTCTTGACTCTGGCTCGCAGAACTCGGGCTTAGGGGCTGTAAAACTGCAGAGTAATGAAAATCAGAGTGTGGTCTTTGAGAAGACTGCAGCATTGGGTGCTAGAAGGAACACATGATATTGGTTAGCATGTTTATAACGTCAAAAATCATTCGTGGCATGCTGTAGATTGAATATAGTTGATTTTTAAGGAACTACAGTTCACAGATTGATGAAGGTTTATCTCTTACCCTTATTTTTAGCAGATATGTCAGCTTTCAAAAAAAATGCTTTACCAACAATGAAGAAATCACATACAATGTAGAGGTCCAATAACTTCTAGGTGCCAAGAATTGATTGATTTATCGAGTGAAAACCAGATGTATTTTCCTGGAATATCAGCATTATTTCATAACTCCATAAGTAGATTCTGACTATATTATCCAGATTGACTAAGTACTTCACACACAATTCAGACCAATTTTCTTTCTGGAGTATTTTCTCATACAAAATTATAAACAAATGTAGTGGAGTGATGAAAGATGCTTTTTTCCCCCAGATATGTTGACAAGATTATTGTAAACATCCCTATATTTTCCCCTATGTGAGCTGCTTTTTGAACAGTTTTCTCTCTCTCTCTGCCTCTGTTACTTATAACGACTGTCCCCCTGGAGTACTGAATGTGGTAAATAAAAGTGCCTGTTTACTGAGTGACAAGTATATAGCCAAGGCTCCTAGTCTTTCAGATGTTTGCAGCAAACTACAATCCTCGATAAATCTTTACAGACCACTACGATGAATAATATTTATGGATGCATTTTTGAGGCTAGTGAAATGGGGGGAGAGGGGAACTGTGGCTGCTGGAGGCGCCATTCACATGGAGAAAAACATGTTTTCCTTATGTGTGTCCTACAGCCTGATATTTTGCACATGTGTCCCAAATTGGCATGATTTTCTATCTCAAACGAACATACGGCATTGAATGAGATACACTGAAATCCCAGGAAACCTACTTATGGCTTACTCCACTGAGAAAATTTATGGTGCTTTACTCAGCGCTGAGTCTTCACCTAGGCCCTCTGCACAATTTCAGCCCTGCATTAGGGTTGAATTCCACCATCTAAGGGCCAGATTCTGAGCCCTTTATTCATATTACTCCACTAATAGTTACACTGGGCCAAATTCTTTCCTGATGTCACTTCCCTGAAGTCAGTGGGGTTTTGCCACTGAGAGAATTTGGCCCATCGAGTTCAATGGAGTTATTTGCATGCAGGAATATCCAAACGTGGCTCCCATGGAAGTTCTGGAATAGCAAACTGCACTAAGCAATGGATTGAAAAAAAAACCTCAGGGCAGGGCTACACTTAAAAAGCTGCAGCGGCACAGCTTCTCACGTCGGTGTAGTTAATCCACCTCTGCCAGGGGGTAGCTTCGTCAACAGAAGGAGCCCTCCTGCCAACATAGCGCTGTCTACACTGGAGGTTAGGTCAGTATAAGTGTGCCACTCAGGAGTGTGGATTTTTCATACCCTGGAATGAACATAACATAAGAATGGCCATGCGGGATCAGACCAAAGGTCCATCTAGCCCAGTATCCTGTCTTCCAACAGTGGCCAGTGCCAGGTGTCCCAGCGGAAATAAACACAACAGGTAATCATCATGTGATCTATTCCCTGTCACCCATTCCCAGCTTCTGGCAAACAGAGGCTAGCGACACCATCCCTGCCCATCCTGGCTAATACCCATTAATGGACCTTCCTCCATGAATTTATCTAGTTCTTTTTTGAACCCTGTTATAACTCTTGGTCTTCACAACATCCTGTGGCAAAGAGTTCCACAGGTTGATTTTGCATTGTGTGAAGAAATACTTCATTTTGTTTGTTTTAAACCTGCTGCCTATTAATTTCATTTGGTGGCCCCTAGTTCTTGTGTTATGAGAAGGAGTAAAGAACGTTTTCCAAGCTGAAAAGTCCCAATCTTATTAATCTCTCTGTGACAGGGTGGACCCCCTGGGAAGTCACCTGATGTGCTGAGATCCCACTGAGTCTACCTGGTTCTGCCAGCATGGGCCCCCTTTAACCTGTCTTGCTGAGCCAGGCTCTTAAAACCTCCTCCAACACACACACACAGGCAGAGCCACACCCAGCTGCAGATCAGCTCTGGGAAGACTAAGGGACTTGCTCCAGCACTCAGATGTCCACCTCCCTTGGAGTACAGACCCAAAGATATATTATAGTCCCCTCTTCCCTCAATGGTGAAGAGGGTATGCACAGTTTCTCCCCCCCTCCCCCTCCAGTTAGAAATCACATAAACTGGGTTGTATTATAAACCAGAAATAAATGTATTAACTGTAACAGGTGTATTTTAAGTAGTTAAGGTGGTAGCAGACAGAACAGGGCAGATTACTATGAAAATAAAACAGAGCATGCAAATGAAGCTTAATACACTAAAGAGACTGGTTACATGCGAGTTCTCACCCTAAATGTGGTTCTAATAATCTTCTTCTCAGGCCAGATGCCCTTCCAGGCTAGGCCCAGTTCTTTCCCCCTTCAGTCTTAATTGTTTCCAGCAGTCTTCTTGGGTGGAGTAGCAGGGGAGAACTGACAATCTGGATTATCTCACTCCCAGGGCCGGTGCAAGGATATTTTGCACCCTAGGCAAAACTTCCACCTTGCGCCCCCACCCCCCGGCACATCGGTTCATTGAGGGGCAAATCCCAACGAGCCTTTATAGACCCCAGGGGCCAGCCTGCTCAGGGACCAGCCGTGCCCAGGGGCTGCTCCCCAGACCAGGTTCCCCCCTCCCCGCCCCCTGAACTCCCCTGGAGGGTGCACAGCCCCCCCATGAGCCCTCCCTACCCCACTCCACCCCGGCAGCCCTCGCCCCGAGTCTACTCACCGGCTTTGCCGGGCTTGGGCCGCTGCAGCAGCTCGGCAGGGAGGAGCTGCCTTCTGGGGGCTCCTGGGGGCTCCTGCAGCAGATGCAAGCAGGCAGAGGCCCCCGTGCGCCCCCCCCCCCCGGCTTCCCCCTTGCCACGCTCAGGCTCTGCTGCTCCCGGGAGTGTGAGCCGCCGTCGCCGCTACCCCTCCTGGAGCAGGCTCAGGGCCCCGCGCCCCGGTGGTGGCTCACATGCCCAGGAGCTGCAGAGCCCAAGTGTGGTGAGGGGGAAGCTGGGAGGTGCACGGGGGCTATGCCCATATGCATCTGCTGCAGCCTGTAGGAGCCCCACGGGGGGGGTGCCAGGCCGCAGCCTGGGCAAGAGGGGCAAGGGGCGCGGCTGCGCCCCGTTAGTAGTGCCGCCACCTTTGCAGGGCTCCTGCTCCCCAGCGCCGCACCGGCTCCTCAATGGCTGGGGCTCACCACCCCTGCAAGCCGACGCTCTGGCTCGCCGGTGCGTCCGGAAGGCGGTTCCTCCCTGCCAAGCCAGGGCACCGCTTTTTGGCACCCCCAGGGCCGTCCTTAGGATTTATGGGGCCCTATGCAGTATTATTAAACTGGTGCCCCTCTGCCCCACGGTAGCCTGAGCTTGCAGCCCGGCCGGGGGGGGGGGTGGAGGGACAAGGCAGAAAGAATAACAAGATGCCCGGCCCGCCTCACGGTGGCGGAGAGTCACAGTTCCCCGCAGAGACCCCTGTATCCTCTCCCTCATGCAGAATGGACATGCAGAAGGTACCTAATTAAAAGCACTAAACTTGGGAATAAAAAATGTCAGTCACCAGTTTTTTGATATGCCCTGAAGTTTGTCAGACATTTATTTGCAAATACTTTGTAGTAAGAGCGAGTCAGCTGTCTTGCTGAATACAACATTAAATATTATGGAATACATGATGCAGCTCTTGTCTGTTTTACATTTTCTTAATCAGTATTTCTAAGCTGATTTTATATTTTAAATGTACTCTTAAGCCTTCATAAAGTCATCATTCCAGATTACTACATATTTAACTCACTGAAACAGACATTATTTTAAATTAATCAGTCACAGAGGTTTAGTGTGTTCATAACAATGTTCATTGCTTTTAGAAAAAGGGAACACTAATTTACTGTGTGTGATCTTCATAACAATACACATGTTTATGAAATTTCACCAAGTGGCGCAGCTCCGAGAGTGCAACTGCCCCGGAAAAAAAGGATGGCCAGAATGCCGCCCCTGGAAATGTGCCGCCCCAAGCACATGCTTGCTTTGCTGGTGCCTAGAGCCGGTCCTGTTTTTAGCTCTTTGTGGTCTGCTTTGGACTTAATTATCTTGAGTAGTTTTGTATCATCTGCCAATTTTGCCACCTCACTATTTACCCCTTTTTTCCAGGTCATTTATGAATATGTTGAATAGAACTGGTCCTAGTACAGACCCCTGGGAGACACCACTATTTACCTCTCTCCATTCTGAAAACTGACCATTTATTCCTACTTTTTGTTTCCTATCTTTTAACTAATTACCAATTCATGAGATGACCTTCCCTCTTATCCCATTTCAGCCTACTTTGCTTAAGAGCCTTTGGTGAGGGACCTTGTCAAAGGCTTTCTGAAAATCTAAGTACACTATATCCACTGGGATCCCTCTTCTCTACATGCTTGTTGACCCCCTCAAAGAATTCTTATAGATTGGTGAGGCATGATTTCCCTTTACAAAAACCATGTTGACTCTTCCCCAACAAATTATATTCATCTCTATGCTGACAATTCTGTTCTTTACTATAGTTTCAACCAGTTTGCCTGGTACAGGCTTACTGGCCAGTAATTGCCAGGGTCACTTCTGGAGCCCTTTTTAAAATTTGGCGTCAGATTAGCTATCCTCCAGTAATTTGGTACAGAAGCTGATTTAAATGATAGGTTACAAACCACAGTTAGTAGTTCTGCAATTTCACGTTTGAGTTCCTTCAAAACTTTTGGGTGAATGCCATCTGGTCCTGGTGACTTATTACTGTTTAATTTATCAATTTGTTCCAAAACCTCCTCTAATGGCCCACCTCAATCTGGGACAGTTCCTTAGAGTTGTCACCTAAAAGGAATGGCTCAGGCTTGGGAATCTCCCTCACATTCTCAGCCATGAAGACCAATGCAAAGAATTAATTTAGTTTCTCCGCAATGGCCTTATTGTCCTTGAGTGCTCCTTTAGGATCTTGATCATCCAGTGGCCCCACTGGTTATTTAGCAGGCTTCCTGCTTCTGTGACAGAGTTAGTGACATGACATACTTATACTGATGTAAGTTTATAGTGTAGATCTGGCCTCAGTCCCTTTCATTCGGCTTCACTATAAATAGAAATTCAGTCACTAAGGGCAGACTTTATATTATACATGCATTGTTTTTATTAATTATTATTGGTAGAAAGTGCTAAATGCTCTGAACAGAGGGGAAAGGAGCAATCATTGCTTTGAGCAACTCACAATTCGAAAACAGCCAAGTAAACAGACAGCGGGTAGGGCAAAGGGGGCAACAAATCTCCTACAGTGTGACGTCACTTAAGCAGATTCTGACAGGCAGCATGACACAGATAGGTCTTCAGGGCTGAATGTGGAAATATGCTCTATATTTTTTTAAAAAGTGTTATACTAATTTTTGCCTTAATCCTGCAAAAATGTATTCATGCGAGTCAAGTTGTTGACAGGGTAGCCCCTTGCAAGTGATACAGGGGTTCAGTCCTGATTTTTTAAGGGCAGGTCCTCTGCCCCTGCCGGCATGACCTTGCCCCGCCAGCACAACCCCTGCCCCTGGCATGTTTCTGTATAAAATGGCATCCTCCATGTGGCATGATTTTGCACATACCCTGCATGCAAGGTCAACAGTGTGGGAACACGTTTCTGCATATTCCTGGCCATAGGCACCGACTTCCCCTCTTTTCCCTGGGTGCTCGACCCCGCTCTGCCCCCGGCCCCGCCCCCACTCCACCCCTTCCATGAGGCCCTGCCCCACCTCTTCCCTGCCCCCATTCCAACCCCTTCCCCAAATCCCCGCCCTGGCCCCGACTCCTCCCCTGAGTGCCCCACATTCCCACTCCTCCCCCTCCCTCCCGGAGCATGCAAACAGCTGTTTGGTGGCAGCCGGGTGGGAAGCGCTGGGAGGTAAGCGGAGGAGCAGACACGCAGCATGCTCAGGGGAGGGGGAGGAGGAGGAAGTGGGGTGGGGGGTGAGGGGAGCTTGGCTGCCAGTGGGTGCAGAACACCCACTAATTTTTCCCCATGGGTGCTCCAGCCCCAGAGCACCCATGGAGTCGGCACTTATGTTCCCGGCCCACTCCCCTATCATTCTGCTGATGTTGAGTGCTACTTCATGGGGACCATTCAAGTAAACAGCTTTGTTCGTAGGATTGGGGCCTTGGCTATTAAAGGACTCGATCCTAGAAACAAAGCTATTTACTTGAGTAGTCGATCCTGATCCTGAGTAATTTGTATTTGTTAAGTTGCTGAGCAAGATTGTATGTCAGGGTTGCCTGTGATAATAAGGGACTGGTCTCAATAACCCAGGAGGTCCCAGCCAGTCCTGTGTTCTATGATCCTGTGCAGACACAGGGTAGAGTCAACTGAAGGATCAGAGCCTGATCAAACAAACAAGAACTTCTGTCACCATTGTGGGGCCCAATGTCACAGTTGTTACTTTGGGGTTGGGCCCTATTTATGTGTTACAGCTGTTTAATAGAAAAGTTAGTGGGTGAAATTCTGAACCTATTGAAGCCAATGGGAGTTTTGCCATTAATTTTAATGGAGCCAGTGTTTCACCCTCTATGATTAATAATTTAGGAAGCAGGACAGACAAAAATGCAATAAGGGAAAGGACCCGTTTCCATTCACCACAGTCCCCTTTAGAAAGAGGTGTTTTTCATTATAATCACTATGTTTTAGTCTGAACAAAACATCCTGCCATATTCTCAGGTCAATTCTCTGAGTCAAAAATGACCATCTGTAGCCTCCAGCTGTTCACAATTTTAAGAATCCTCTGACCACTTCCCCTTTCCTAATGGTAACAGAAGAAGAAGATACTGTCTCACACCAAGGTTAAACTCAAATTTATGAACACCAGCAGTTCTTTGGAAAATGTCTGTCGGTCCAGTGTGCTTAACCCCTGAAGTCAATACTTCTGTGCATTTAATTCCAGGGGAAAAAAGCCTGTCCCCTGATTTGTCATGGCTTTTGGTCATTGCAATGAGAAGTTCCTAGAGAACTCGGCACAAATATATTGTGACAACTGGAGCAGTTTATCTATTGGTAGCACTACTTATTTAGTGTTAATTTCCTAAAAAAAATCATCCCATCCACTCCGCAGAATCACAGCCCTGATACTGTCTGCTGTAAAGTAGAAAGACATTGCAAAAACTAAATTGATATGGTGTGCTTTACATTATATCTCTACAGAATATGAGAGAGAGGGAGGGAGACTACAGCATGTTGTGGCCTGAAGGTTTTATTTGCAGGAGTTTGACATGGCCTCAGTATTAATAAGCATCAATGCTGCAAGTGAGTTAGGCAGATTATCTTTCCCACTCCCCCTTAATTCCATCCCCACACAAGGGTTGTGGAACCATACTACTTCTATTGACATGAGCTTTGTGGGAAATAGTTGTCTGTCCCATTAATATTTTTGAGAATTTGAAAGTTTTCCTCATCCCAAAGTGGGATGAAAAGTCAAAACCGAAAGAATTGTCTGTTCAGGCCAATCAAAACATTGTTTTGATTTTGACCTTTTTTTCTATAAATTATTTTTCCATCTTGTTAACTTTTTGTTTCAAAATGTAAGGGATTTTGAACTGTAAAACTGGAATTTTTTTGTATAGAAAATGTTGAAATGAAATAATTTTGAAACTTTAAAAAAAATGATTTGTGTTGGAAGATTTGCTGAAACCGACCCTGTTTTGTGACGTTTCAGTTTTGACGATTCAGTGTATTTCAGTGAACAAACATGGAGGGCTTGCCTACACCCAGCAGCAATGCACACTACTGGGGTGTGAGTTCTATAGTTCACTAATGTATTGTGCATTAATTGGTCCTTGCAGACCCTGCTAGTACTCACTAAAAGTCCCCGTTGTGTGCTTGAACGTAGGGCTGCATACAGCATGGCGGGGAAACAATTCCAGTCCCTGCAAATCCACAGAGACTCTCTGGAGATAATCACTTTCAGGAAACAATTAGGAGAAACAATGCTAAACTGATGATCAGCAGCTGGAGATGAATACCAGATACTGCATGGAAACTCTCAGAACTGCCCTGTGGAAGAACCTGACCTCCATCCTCTAGATATTGGCAGATGATTCAGTCAAAGAAAAACAGGTTAATCCCTAGAGGGGCGCTTAACCCAGAACTTCATTTCTGATTCCATTGATGTTTACAGCATAACATGGGCTCGTTCTACCATCCCTTCCTGCAATAGTGCAGAGTGGGCTCCATAGTTAAAGCTGCTTGCCCCGGACCACAACTCTGCCTAAAACACCCATGGAGCAGTAAGGTGGGGGAAAGGCTTCTTAGTCACATTACAATAGTGTCTGCGAGCCTCAGCCAAGATTGGGACACGGTTGTGGTAGCACTGTACAAGCACAGAGTAAGAAACAGCCCCTGCCCCAGTGAGCAACACTGATGAAAGGTAGAAGGGGAACCAGCGGGGTAAGGGCAATTGTCCAGCGGGTGCGTGGGAATAGAATGCAGGCATCCCAATCCAGTGTCCTATTATTATTTATTGGTATTACCCACTGGACCATGATCCCTCATTGTAAGATGAGCCTGAATACAGATCGAAAAGTTTGCAGTTTCTCTCTGTAATGGGCCTAACCCAAACCCTGGATCTGAACAGTCCCCACAAATTCCAGGTCCAGATCCATAATACTAATTGCCTTATGTAGATGACAAGCACTTACTGGAAATGACTCATTTATTCCTGAGGGGAGACAGCTCTGAGCATTAGCAGAAATAGAGCACCAGACACCTAAAACAATCAACGTGGGCCATCATTTCATAGAGCTACTAAGAAATCATAGAGCACATGCCTATGATGAACATTAGTACCACGGCTCAGCTTTTGCCTTTTTACAACACGGCTCACCTAGTTCAGTTAAAATTCCTTCCACCTTGAATGTGACATGTCTCCAGCACGTACTGGATTGTCCAACTGATCTATGAGGAATTCCAAAGTTGAGACTGTGTGTGATCCCTGCGTGAAGAAAGACGGCACAGCGGATACAAAGCCCCACATGTTTCTAAGAGTTTTCTCCAAATTGTGCCATCACGCATGGAGTTTGCCTTACCCTAACTCACTTCACCCCCAAGCCAGGTAGTTTTGTCCATATACGTGCTTGATATTCACACAAGTTAGGCACACAAGTGCAGTCTCTCCTCTCTGTCTTTCCTAACCATACCCTTGTAGCTGAGGCGTAAATTCATCTGGACGAGGAACTAGAGATTGCCACTGGCTCCAGATCATTCAGGGTTGGCAGTACTGTCTGCAAATAGCCCTACTGAAATCAGTGGGCCTGCTCACAGTGTGAGGTACTACTCAGTGTGAGTAACGGTGGCAGAATCTGGCCCTCAGTGAAATCCTGCAGCGTCATTAGACAGTGAGGCTAAAACTATTAGGGCTTGTCGGGATGGAGAGTTAGTGCCTGGCAAGCTGGGGTGTAACTCTACAGTGCATTAGCATGCTGTGCACTAACTGGCCATATGGACTCTTCTATTGCACACTAAAAGTTGCCCAGGGCATGTTGAACTATTCCTGGGGAGCTTTTGGTGCACGCTAGCAGGGTCCACGAGGCCAGTTAGCGCACAGCACGCTAGTGCACTGCAGATTTATACCCTAGTTTGCCCCCCCACACACACTCTCCGTCGGACAAGCCTTCAGAGAAAGATGCACTGGCGTCTCATGTACTATGCAAGAGTGCGACGAGGCCAACGAAATAAGTACAGGCCATCACCTATTAAAATAATCAAAATATACAGGATCAGAACAGTCTGTTTAGAGAAAACTGAACAACAAGGAACTACAGGCCTGATTCTGATCTCATGCCAATTTTACACCAGTGTAACTCTGGTCACTTCAATGGAGTTTGTTCTAATTTACCCTGGTGCACATGAGAGACTAAAGTCACTCTGCTTCCACAGGCCCAATAGCTACAGATGCTTTCCAGTCAGTACTTAGAATATTCAGTTTAAATGTTGCTCCGTCTCCTTTGTCCAATTTTCTACTTAGAAAACTACTTAACTTTAATGAAGTCCATTGTTTAACAGAGGCAATTGGAATAAAAACAGCCAGGGAGCCACATTTCCTCAGGGGACAGTCTGCTTTAATAAGCCTTCACTGTATTAGAAATATTTGTACTTAAATCGCTCTAAAGTGGGGATCGGAGAAAAGAATCTCATTAGCCTTTTAACATAGTATGCCAGGCATCCATTGCCAATCATTCAGAGAACTGGCTTGGCGTTTTCAGTTGATGAAAGAATGGGAGTTATTAATTCTGTGACACTGAAGGAAACTGGGCTCATTGTTTACCTTTCGCATGCTTTCTTCATCAACTCCACCTAGACGTTGCTTACATTTTCCATGAAAAATCTAAAACTTAAAACCCTGCCCACTCATCTATGAGCTGTTTCCTGTAGTCTTCATATTACTTTTGGTCAAAAATGACTCCGAGGGTACATTTACACGGGGGGTGGGGGTGGGGTGGGGGTGGGGAAGAGAGATAGAGAGACCACCATGGTGAGTCTCAGAGCCTGGATCAATGCTCTCAGGCTAAAAATTTCAGTGCAGACATTCAGGCTTGGCCTGGAGCCTGGGTTCTGAAGCCCAGTGTTGGGAAGGGTCTCAGAACCCAGACTCCAGCCCAAACCCAAATGTCTACACTACGCTGCTATTTTTATCCCCACAGGGCTCTGCGACTTGCTGTCGCATGGTGTGTGGGTTTTTTTGCACTGTGTACACATACCCAGATATACCAGGAGGTAAATTCTGCTCTTTATATCACTGGAATAAATCTGGAGTAACTTCACTGAAGTAAATGGAGTTATTCCAGTTGTACATTGGTGTAAACGATAGCCAAACTGGGCTCAGGGCGTTTCGAGTGAAGCAAACAAACATTTATTATATGCAGTGAAGATGACCTGCTGGTATGTATTACTAAACCACACACTTCTGATACAGCAAATTTTAATCTCATACAGCAATTTAGTCTAATCCATGGTTACAAAATAAATAAATCCCAGACAAAAGCAATAATGATGAGAGACTGTCAGGAAAAACTATTTTTAGGAATCAAAACCATGAGCCTTGTAAATGAAATAAGGGATAATAAATAATGCACCAAATACCTAAATTAAGAGGTGCAGCGTAATATGCTGTAAATTGCCTGTGGAGAAGTAGGTGTAATAGGATGGAAGGTGGACAGATCCATTGAAGTCAGTTCTCTTGAAGTCCATGGGGTTATTCTGGATCTACACCAGTCTAAGAACAGAATTTAGCCCCGAAAAATCTATGAGAGTCTTTAAAGAAAGTCTGTCTGGTGTAATTTACATGATGAAGGCACAAAAGATGTAAATTACACTGTTTTAGTCTCACTTTATCTTTCTCTGGACCAAGGGCAAAGCAAGGGGACAAAGCAGAATCAACAGGGGGGAAAGAAAGAAAAAAAAGACAGTAAGGAGATGTTTCCCAGCCTTTCTGAGTGGTACAAGGCTTTTCTCGGTCTTGCTGTTCTTGGCCCCCTCAATCTTTTTCCACCTAGGAACAGATGACGCTTGCATAGCTTGATTAGAGAAATGACTTGTCTCAAGGTTGTGGTGTTGGAAGAAATAACTGGAGTATGCTGGAAAAGGAGAAATGAAGCATGTGAAACATATTTTCCTTAGTTGCTCATTGCACCTTACTAATCCAGCTGATATCTTCTCCTGGGGATAACAACTCATCCTGTGATGCTGATTTATCCTTTCTGTTTCTCATTTTTACCCATCTATAAAACTTAGCTAATAATACTGTGAAGTGCTAGCTAAGTGCAAAGTTCTTAGACATCTATACATCTTTCTGCACCTCTGGGTAAAGCTATTTCAAGACTTCTCTCTTGATTTCTTCATGCAGCTCCTCAAAAGTAGAGCCTTTAACAGAGCTCTTCAGAGGCAAATATTTTGTGGATACTTTGATGTCGTGGAGCCAGGAAAGGTATAGCAGATCTGTGGAATGGCATTTTACTGAGGGCACTTTCAAAGATGCTCGGATCATTCCTTAAGCAAGAAAAGGAGGCATTTATGTACCTAGATATATATTTGAGGCTAGGATTTTGTATCGAATCTAAAGTTTTAGTTGTCCACATTTATCAGGGCACCCGTTTGCTGTTTGTTCACATTTATCAGGGCACCCCTGTTTGCTGACCACATTTGAAATAGGGCTGATATGTTTCATTGGTGAATATTGCACTATTTAGGTCAATCTGTAATCGCTCTCTCTACTAAACCGAGTCTGAGTTTCATCACAAGCATTGAACAGATGGACACAGTGAAAGTACATTCAGGGCAAAGCACAACTGTAGGGTCAAACATTTGCCTTACTGGCCTTGAGAACCATTCTTTTAACTATGAATGATTTCTCATTTGTAAAACGTTTTCCTGATTTAAAAAGGACCTAGAATACCTCATTCCAATTACTTATGCCTCTTTCTCCATATGTTTCGATTCTAGCACTTCATGATGTTTGTCTGTTATGATAAAAGTTTCTGCAGTTCAGTCTGGTTATGCCTATGTACTTTCACATCTCTTTATAGCTCTGTTTAGTACCACAGCCTGCATTACCTGCCACATGTATGTTATATTCCTGCCTCACCACAGCTAGAGACTGGTTTCTGTTAAGCAGAAGATGTGAAGTTCAGCTTAGTGGCCTGTGGGGAAGATGTTTGGAATAAGTGAAATGTGCTGAGCTGTGGTCAGACATCAAACTTGATAGAGCCAGCAGGAAAAAGCCACCAGAAATATAGGCTTTGTTATGGTCCCATTTAATTCAGCCTTCATCCTTTCCTCAGTTAAAAAGAAACTACCTATTTCAATGCTGAAGGCGAGAGCCAGAGTCAGCTGGAGATGATTTAGGCCTACACTGTAATGTCAATGTCTTTGGATTTAGTATTGACTTTGCTGGAACCTTCATTAGGACTCTTTAGCTTGGCAAGGTGGTGCAAGGTATTTACCCTGATCAAAATATTTTGTTAACCAACCCACTGCAGATCTATTCCAAATGTGAAACAGGACCATGACCAGCCAGTACTAACAATTCTCCTCACGTTCTTTCACTGCTTGCTGCTCAGCAGTACAGAAGCACAAACGCTGGGGAACTTCTACAAAAGCTTTTGAATAAACACGTTTACATAAGACCTGCTTTGAAACAGGTCTCAAAGAGAAAATCCAATGCAAAAGACAGCAAGATGCCGAGGGCGAGGAGCGTGTGTGTGAATAACAATATACATTAGGCTATGTGAATGGAGATCACCACAGCCCTTGCTCAGCAGAAGTGTTAGAAGACGTCCAAACATAGAAGAACAGGAGATAAATAGCCAAGACACTTCAGTGCATCCGTAGCTCACTCTGTCACGTGTAGGGATAGCACTACATGAGGGACATAAATTCATCCATTCTAGCATCCTGCCAAACTAAAAAGCAGAGGAGTAAGTGAGAGAGTTTCTCATGAAAGACTCCACTTGGGTGGTTCTCTATCTACACTGTAGCTGTTGGCATGAACTATGTATCACGTTCATCACAATGTACTACTGTCTGTCCATCACCTGCTGCCCCATGCATGCAGGTGACTTTGTGTACTAGAAAGCCTGCTGCAGTTTGGAAATGAAAAGGCGTTTGTGTGGCCCCACAGATCCTGCCTCTCTGTATTACATACACTGTCTATTAAAAGAAAGAGAGAAAGGGGGGAAAATCCAAAGAGGTGAAGGATTCATAGCTTAGAGAACAAACAACCCCAGCTTGACCTCCCATCGTGTTGGCTCCCTCAAACCTGCTCAAGCAGAGTAGCAAAGTTAACAAGACCTTTTAAATTTCACCTTGACCCTGTCAACTGCTGCTCAGTTCACACATACTACTGGGGCGCCATGAAGAAGGTGCATCATACCTATGCATATCACAAATCTGATGTGCCTTTCCTCAAAGTGCTTTTAGCGTGTTAATTCATTATGCTTGTGAGGTTAATAAATATCATACCCACTTTACAGGTGGGTAATTGAGTTATGGTGGGGGTAATGATTTGCCTATGATGTGACGGAGCCATTGACCGAACCCAGTAGTCCTGACGCCTCTTGCAGCCATTAGATCCTACTCCATCCCTAACAGAATGAAATTTGCTACAATGCATACAAACAACATTAGATACAAGAAATATCAGTATGAAAATACATCTAATTTTATTGAACTTGCAAAGCCTTGCAGGCTTCCTGTCCTGGCAAAAATTTTATCTTCAAGCTTATAAACTGTCAGAAATCCAAATTATTCCAAAGTTTCCTAGAGTAAATGATTTAAACAACAAAAAAACCCTTCTAGAAAGGACAGCTATTATTAATAGTCATCTGGAATAAATTACTCCTTTGCAAGCAACATTGTTGATACTGAAACTATTGTAATATTATCCTTCTCTAATGTGGTTCAGCAGTGACTCCACACATAATAAAACTGATCATTGCCAAAGTAGCCACTTTGCAAGACAAGCCCCCCAAAACCCTGGGTTGATTTGGCAAGAGTCTACCTTGAAACCCTAAGCTTCATGCTCTGGTGAAGCCTCTTATTGTTCTTATTATCCCCAGGGATGGAGCCTGGACACAGGGAAAACTTCTCTGTTCCTGCTTGCAAAGCATAAAAAATTCCATGTTTATTTTCTGAGTATTGGTTCAGCTATCCCTGTCCTAAGCCAGGAGTGCTGGATCTTACTAATAAGTAGTAACAAGGTGAAATACCTGCTGGTGGTATGAATGGATCCCACACAGAGGAGGTACAAAACAAAAGCCAAGATATTCAAAAGTGACTAGTGATGTTGGGGACCCAACTTGAAACACTTGAAAGGAACTTGATTGTCAGAAAGTGCAGAACACCCATCCTCGGGAATCAGGTCCTCCAGGAGGTCTCAAATTCAGCACCCAAAAATTACTAGTCACTTTTGAATGTCTTGGCCAAAGCAATGATATTAATCATGCTCTGTACTCCTGAGCATAACAGCTGTCTTTATTTCCTTCAAACCTCCCTCCAGGGTCCTAATGGTTCCACCCAAATCTACTGTTACCCTGAGAGCCCAAGTGCTTGTCTTCACTGTAACTGTTAGCTGGAGTTATTCCACTCAATCTAGCCTAATTTGAACCTAGTGGAATGAGAGTGACCACACCACGAAACAACACTCCAGCTACACAGACACTGAAATTAGACACCCGCAGCTGGCCTGTGCCAGCTGATGAGCTCAGGCTAAAGGGCTGTTTAATTGTGGTGTAGATGTATGGGCTCGGGTTGGAGCCTGGGCTCTAAGATTCTGCAGGGTGGGAAGGTCCCAGAGTTCGGGCTGCAGCCTGAGCCCCAAGTCTACACCACAATTAAACAGCCCCTTACCCTGAGCCCCGCAAGCCCGAGTCAGCTGACACAGGCCAGCCATGTATTTTTAATTGCAATGTAGACATACCTGGGGTGACTGCAATAGCAGTGCAGGGTGATTGGATTAGCAGTGGATGAGTCACTCAAGCTGTTGCATCCTCACTGCATTACTAGTTCCAGTGTCAGGAATATGCGAGCTTCAACCCATACCTCAACAAGCCAGCTAGCTCAAGCTGAAAGCACAACTTACCTGAAACTAGAGATTTGTGTTTGGCCGGGAGTTGGGTGTGGGGCAAGTCATAAGTTATAGCTTAAACTAGCAATGCAGTGAAGACAAACCCTAAACCCCTTCCAAGCCTTTTTATATCTTTCCATGAAACAAGTTTATGTTTCCACATCTCTGATGATTTTTCTTCTTAACCATGTTGCATTTCCCAACTCTATTAAACTTTAGCAGCCCTTCACAATACTGATTTTTGAGCAGGACTAGAGAGCAAGATGCTTAAAACGTTAGTGCCCACCCCAAACCCTGTCTACACTAGGAATCCCACCACTGTTACTAGCACTGGAGATCAACTGAAGGTCTGGAGGAAATAATCCTAGTGTAGACACATCACTATTACCCTTGATCTGCATGTAAATTCACATGGAAAAACCAATGGGACTTACACATGGGAACCACCCAGAGTACTTAGCTCTGTTAGAATACTTAACATCAGTGTTGTGAATTATGGGTAAGCAAATTATGCTTACAGCAGACCCAAAATTGTGACTATAATTTCAAAGACAAATATCAGGGGGGAAGTATCTGATGCTGTTTAGCGCAAGTGTCTGGAGAGTCAAGACTCCTGGGTTCTATTCCTGACCTTGCCACTAAAGTCAGTAGGTGATCTTGACTAAATGACTTAACTCTTTGGGCTTTTCTAAAGTGGCTCTAGCAATGCCTGCCTCACAGCAATGTGGTGAGAACTAACATTGGTAAAACTCTGGGACACTTGAGAAAAAGTCCTGTGTAAGTACCAACCAAACTGCAACTGCTGTAAAATACAACATCTCTATTAGATTAAATATAAAATATATAAAAATGGACAAGCTCAGGTACCGAAAGACCAGATTGGGTTTTGGGGATGTAAGTCCTTCTCCATGGATGGAGAATAACCTTAACTCATTCTTGATTTTGAATAGTGTCTATACAGTTATTACCATGGATCTCCCAGGTTTTTGCTTCTGTCTTGTTCCCCATAGAGATTTCAAATAGCATTTCCCCCTGGCTCGTCACAAAGTGCCTCTGAGCTGGCCTGAAGCCCATTTGCACACAGTTTGGAGCAAATTCCAGCCAGGAGCACATGCTGATTGCTTACCAGGATCACTCCTTTCTATGACTGTTACAAATCAAGCGTACAATAAGCAAGCCAATAAGCTTAAGGCGGCTCATCAAGGACACAAATGCCACCATGAAGGAGTCCTTTAGAATAGTTCCTGAGACCTACTGGACATGACTCAGAAGTTGACCTTTTTGGATGAAGTAAATGAGAGGCAGTGTTGTTGTGGGCTAATGCGGTTCTCGACCATTTCAAAGAATCTTCTAGGAAAGGAGCATAGCCACTATGATCTGCAAGAATTTGCAATACCATTGACAACTATCATGAGCCATTGGTATAGGAAGGAGTTTTGACGGGTATGTAGATCCAGGGGATGAGAGTCAGGACTTCTGTGGTGAATTCCTAGCCCCATCAAAGTCAGTGGCAAAACTTCACTGAGGCCAGGACTTGACCCCATGTCCTCATCCTTACCCTACCACTGAGTCACTCTGTGATCTTGGCCTGGTTGCTTGTCCTCAGTTTACCTACCAGTAAAACAAGTGTCATAATTTGTGTCTACCTATTATATTTGAGAATTATAAAGCAGAAATAATGAGTATTTGTAAAAGCCTGAGATTTGCAGGGGAAAGATGAGGCCTGAATGCAAAAAACAAAAAGGAAAATATTGGATGCTGTAGACTTTCCAGGCCAGCTATGCAGGTGCTCCCAGGCTTCAGCACATAGCAACAATATAAAGCAGATGTGTAATGAAAAGCCAGTCAGAAAAGGGACTATGAGAATCAGATCCATTTCAGAAGTGCTTTGAACTCTAGGTCATCTTTTAAGTCAGCCCATACTTCATGTCCCTTCACTGTAGTTTAGTCCAAAAGTCAGTCACAAACCAAGAATTAAATGGCACCACGTATGATTTCTGCCTTTTTTTTTTTGCCACGTCTAGAAAATAAAGTCATGTTTCTCAAGCAACCACACCCAAAAGCAGCCTTAGCTGACAAAATGATTTAAAGCTATTATCGTTTTTGGGGCTCCCCCTTCCCCCCGCCACACTCGCGGAGCCCCATCTGTTTGCCTTCCTTGTTGTTTTCTTTATTCTCCAAGCTGAGAAAAGATATCCACAGCTCTCCTGGTTTTAATTGTAGGCTAAGTTTGTGTTCTGACTGCCCAGAGATAGGAAAGCAATTTATCTAGCTGGCGTGCCAAGAACTTGCCAGAGATGTCAAATGCAAGTTCATTATTAATGATTCTACGTGGGACTTTTCCTCCAGCCATTTTGGGGAGTAAGGGGGGAGAGAAGAAATCAGAGAGAGCTTTTCGCCCCTGCTGCCCTTTACACAAATGAGATTTATTACAGGAGAACCACCACTAATTTCTATAGAGGAGAGAGAATCAATTCCCAAGAAAAATAAATAGCTGTGTTTAAAGAGACCTTAAGGTCTTTGCTGCAATCTTTTACACACACGTCAGCATAGCTTTTGTATTCATCAATATTTTGACTCTACTTTAAATACTGCAAAGTGCCTTCTGTGAGGATGCAGTAATCCGTCCAGTTATGGGTGGCAGGTTTACCTGACAAGGGGCAAAAGATACAGGATAAAGGGAACATTAGGGCACTAGTAGCTCAAAGGTTTGATTGGTGTTGCTTCTCTTTTCTTCCTGACAGCTCAGGACTTTTCTTGCTGAGCTGTGGGATTATTTAATTATTGGAATTTCTAGGGCACTTATCGCGGCAGACCGGAGCTTTTACAAATCTCAATGAATAAAGTCACCTAACACTCGTGCATGGCAGGGAAGTATCATTTTACAGATGGAGCAGTTTGAGTTGCAGAAAGGTTAGAGCCAAACTTCTCCAGTGTCCATTCATTTTGGATGCCCAACTTGAGAAACCTCAGGGGCCTGATTTTCATCTGTGCTGAGCACTTGAGCCCACAACCTCGCAGGTATTTAGGGACTAGAACCATCAAAAGCCGCTTAAGAGGGCAGGACTGAACCATTTCGCTCTCCTCGGCATTTCCTACAGGATAGCTTAGGCGACTCCCACTCACCATAGGGGTGTTTGTGAAGCCCATTCTTCAGTGCCTAATTCTCTCTATTCATTGTAGAGAGAGCCTGGCTGCCTAATTCAGGGCTGTGGGTTCCACTGGATGGCAGGGTGCAGGGTCCCCTTGTACATCTAGTCCTGGATGCCTAACTTCCACTGCAACCCACACCTTTGAAGACCTGGGTGGTGCTGCTTTCATTGACTTCAAGGGGAGGTGCAGGTTCTTAGCACCTATGGAGATCAGACCCCAGGCATTTCAATTTATGCACCAAAAAATCAAGACTGTTGAGCATTTGGGTTGAAGGTTACATAAAAAACTGGTGGTAGAACAGGGAACAGAACCTAAATCTCCTATGCTGGAACCATTAGGCCTTCCTACCTCCTTTGGAGATTGAGACATAACAGGTAAATCAGCCATCATCTCCGTCTTTTCCTTCTCTTCTGTTTTCTGTACCAAAGAGACTAATTGCCTGGTGGTGACCAATGAGATGAGTCAAGAAGATCAAGATTAAGAACTCAAATGTTAAATTGTTGTCAGGTCACGGACACGCACCAGCGAGGCTTATACAGAAACAGATGCTACCTGATAGGTACACGTTACCTGTAACAATGAAAGGCTACGGTCTGAATTCTTCTAATGGACACCTAAGGTGTCCTCTCATGAGAAAAATGCAACAGTTGGGGAAGATCTTGGATCAGATTGCTACTCCTAACCTGTGCTCCTGATCACGTGAGGTGCTGAACACCTCAGCTCCCACTGAACCTGTCATTGTGAATGATTCCCTTCGCTGGGCATGGAATATTTGGTATGCAAATCTCCTAGTGATTCTTTTATTACTTTGCCTTTTTGCTTGCTTTGCTTTGTTTCCGATTTTCCTCTGCATTTTTTCATTTGCAACAGTTCTTAAGAAAACATGCTGGAGTATTATGAACCCATTTCCCCCTGCTGAGATAAGGCACAATTAACTGCACACAGTGGATGAGTCATGGAACGGTTACAGGGAATTGTCAACTGGATGCTGTGAATGTCTCTCCTGGACCCTTGACAGATTTTTTTTCTTTTTTTACTCCTTTGCCTGTTACAGAGTTTATTCCTTCCCACTCCCTCATCCAAAGAAAAGTAATTATATAAACTGTTTGTATTGCACTACAGAAACACTGAAAAAGAACACAGCAATTTGTCACTATATGGATTTCCGTGGCAGTACAATTATAAAAAATAATAATTTACAAGTGAATGGTAGATGGATCGCTGCCATCTATTGGTCAGTTGAGGAATGTTTCAAGAGATGTCATTATTAATCCTAGTTTGTGTCCAATTAGACTCACTTGGGGCTAGAACCGCTAAGAGGACTTAGGTTTGACATTGCAGTGCCTAACTTTAGGCACCCTACCATCCAGTAGACACCACAGGCCTGGGTTAGGTGCCAAGCTCCCTATACAATGCATAGGAGAATTGGGTGCCTAAGAGTAGGATTCACAAAAGCCAACAAGCTGACCCAGGAGCTGCCTACGCTACCCAATAGGAAATGCTGAGAAGAGAAATGGGCCCGGATGGAGGTGCTTACCTCCACTTGGGATTCACAGCAGTGAACCTTTCCATGGAGTTCGGCACCTCAACCAGGTCTAGCATTGCCAGCCCTCCAGGATTAATCTTTAATTAAAGATAATGTCATGTGATGAAGCCTCTAGGAATTCATCCAGCTACATCTGGCAACCCTAACGAGGTCAGCCCTTTCTCACACAAAACTGAGGAAGAGGGTGTGAGGCACCCTCTTATTCCCAAGTGTTCAGTGTTTACAGAGCTCACCTAGGATGTGGGAGACCCAGGTTTCAATCTCCTCTCTTGGTTTGGAACAGGGACTTGAAGTGAAATACTTCAATATTCATTGAAGCAAGGACTGGAAACCAGCTTTCCCAGGAAAGTGTGCCCACCAACAGGTTACAGAGTCTCTCTGGCTTAAGTGTTTATGAATGCTTAAGTGTTTATGCAAGATGAAACCGCTTCAACAGGATAGACTGAAAAAGATCTACCCCAGAAGTCAGGGCACTCACCTAGGAGATAGTACACCTTGGTCCAAGTCCCTGTTCCAAGTCAGGCAGAGGTGAGCTATTGGATATAAGCTTCTCCATGACCTCCTTAGCCATGTTTTATGCCAGTTAGGCCCCACAAGCAAGATAGGGAGGAGAATGCACCCTTTGTGAACCCTTCTGGGGCTTAGGTGCTGAGCAGTTCAGCAATGTCAGCACTTGTGGGCATCATAAAGCCACCTCAGCAGAAATTTAGGGGCCTTGGGGACTTTACTGGAAGGAATTTAGGTGTGTACAGGGTTAGTGGCAGGTGAGAAGAGGTTTTCAGTGTCAAAATTTTGGACATAGACCTCAAAAGCAGCAGTTAGGCACCTAAATCCCTTGGGTATCTAATCCTTAGCCTATCTGTGCATCAGTTCCCTGCTTGTAAAACTGAGATAACTCCCTACCTCACAGGGGTGCCGTGAAGATACATATATGTAACACTGTGAGGCACTCAGGTACTGTGGGGGCCATAAGTACAAATTGATCACTTCCGAGGAAGAGCTCTCTAAAAATGATTTTTTCAGCAAAAATAAAGTATTTAAATATATAATGTGTTCTTTAAAGTGTAGTCCCGGAAGAATGTATTATTGTGATCTTCTTATGTAAGTTTAAGAAATGCATTCTGGTCATTTTCCACAATCGATCTAGGCCTTTATCTTAAAGAAGGAAAATAATGGATTTGGGTAAGGGTTGGAAAATCTTCCGAATTAAGTTCTACTTGCTTCAAACGTAAGTGTGTGCCTTCAAAGGCTTCCAAGAACCATGTTAATAGCATGTGTTAATATTATTTAATGCAGCCCCAGAAAGAACTCAGAGTCCATTATCATAAATTTACTGGGGAGTGTTTTAAGATCTCAGACTCAAGTGTCTTTCTGTGAAAGATATCAGAGCTACAGTTTCATAAAAAACTGGGAGTCATTCCAAAAACATAGGATACATATTTTTGATCCCGGTTTCGTCTGAAGGTTGTTCAAGTTTCCCTCATTTTGCAACCTAGCAAGGATTAAGAGACTTCCTGATGTACTTCTCCTCACAAAAAAATAAAAACATCATGGATGACGCACTCCTTTTACAGCTTGTTATGTGCAGACACCCAACCAATGCAAAAGTCTTGCAGCTATGCCATTGACTGAGTTACTGTTTGCGTTTTTCATGAGAAGGACCCCATGGTGAAGCAGAATGATGAAACCCGTGTCAAACTTGAATGGATTTAGGTGAATGTGGGCCAGCTAGAAAGGTAATGAGCTTCCTCTACCCCCTAATGTTTCTCAGTTCCCAGGCTCCATGGAATAGGAGAGAAAACAGCATGAGACCTTCTCCAATGGCACAAAACAAAACAAAAAGAATAGGAAGGAGACAATGGGTCTCCATGATAAATTATTCTTAACTTTGCTGTGTTTATGAAAGTTTTCCGCATACAGCGGGGCTGATTTTCCACAGGGGCTTGCATAGGTATATCTGAGAGAAGAAAATAAAAGTCAGGTTCTATGACACACAGAGCAGACTTCATTCTCTGCAAAGAGTCAGTAGCTTTTTAAGGATCTGATTTAGAAGATGACATTTACTCTGAAGCTGGAGTTTTCCATAAATGTTGTTTAAGGCCCCAATCTTGCACTCCATATGGGCAGACACCTGCTGGAAATCTACTGACTGCAGCAACAGGAGGTGTAAATCTGTCATCCATAAAGACTCGGCAATGAAGGATCACTTTAGAGACATCCCCAGAGGCACCAAGATACCTATATCATTACCATAGTATCGGAGTGCTTCACAGTCTTTAACGGATTTATCCCCACCATATCCCGGTATAATTGTCCCTATTTTACAGATGAGGAATGGAGGCACGGAGCCTCAAATTGATTTCAATGGACATTGGAAACCTGATTACCTTGGAGGGCCTGAGCCAGAGAGGCTAACTGACTTACCCAAGGTCATACAGGAAGTCTGTGTTAGAGCAGGGAATTGAACCCACATCTCTCAAGCCTGGACCATCCTTCTTTGGAAAATATAGCTGAAGACCCCAAACAAAAAGGCTAAGGGCCGAAAAGCCCCTAGTCACTTTGGTGGGTGCATCCTCAGATAAGTAGCCTGATTGACTTCAGTGGGACCGTTCACATGAGCATGTGCTCATCAACATAACTAAGGTCTCCATAAATGGTTCCTAAAGCATTAAAGACTCTTTTAAAAACACTGGAATCATCTTTCTTCCTGTTCAGTTTGATCACCCCCGAGGTGTGGCCTGGAACTGCTTAGTAACCTGCAACTGAATGAACTGCAGCTCTCTGGGACCCCGGAAGACTAAACCTGCACTTAATGTTCCCTTGGTTTACATTTCTTCCACTGTCAAGAGAAAGCCCAAAGCTGTAAATAAAATAAATAAGGAATTAAATATGGGGGCAAAGTGCAATTTCTTGTTTCATTTTTAGTTTCTGCTTTGCGAGCAAGCAACCAACAGCAAATCTGTCACCAACAACTTAAATAATGGTGCATTTTTTGTGTTATATTACAACAGAATCCAACAGAAAAGATGTATTATAATCTCATATCAATTTACAGTCATAGAATGAAAGTTTGTTTTAACCTTAATGCTTTGCAACCACAGGCCAGCTGTGGCACATAGGCAGTGAATGGTGGAAAGGCAAAACTCAAATTCAAGGCAAAATGCTACTCCAAACTGACTCATGTTTCTGAATCTCAGACAGACAATGATAGGATAGAAGCTTTTGCCCCTAAGTAAAATATTCTTTCAGGGAGAAATTTGCAGGCAATGATACTGAAACTGTTGCAAAATGTGCATCCCAAGACAACAACGGTGTGTATAAATGCCCATATGTAAATGCCGTTGCACATGCAAATGCAGGGCTTGCACAACTCCCTGTGAGAACACACAGATTGCAGGTTTGATTTGGGTACTTTTTGATATTTATTTTTACTTTTCATACTTACACCCCATATAAGTAAGATTTCAAACGAAGAAATCCAGGTAACCCCAATATTAAGAACTCGGGGACCTCCAAACCACTGTAAAATCAGGGGGGTGGATAACCAGGAACGTCCCTGACATTAAAAGTCCACAGACGCGCCTGAATTCTGAAGGAGCGGAACTGCAGAGGGAGTCAGCAGGGGCTCATATCCCAGGCCTGCACAGCTTGGGAGCACAGCTGAGGAAGAGTTCTTTGAATGTTGAGGTCTGACATACTCGACTGAAGCCTGCAGCTTCCTGCTTCTCAGAGCCAGACCAGACAGTTTAACCCAGAGGAAGGAACAGAACTGATTTTTTGGCTTTTAAAACCAGAACTTATAAGATAACCTTCTCCCTCTCGCCAGTTTTCTAACTGCAGGAAAGTCTATTCACTGCAGTATGAAAAAACAATAGGCACAAACCACAAACTTAAGTAAGCTGTTCAGTTGTCGTGACTAAAGCTTCATGAAGTGAAAATGAAATTTCACTCACATTCTCAAAGAGCCACACACAAGCATATTCTCGCTGCCACACATGCGTTCACACAAACATACTGCTTATCATGGCACAGGATTTAATACACTTGGCTTGATGCTGTTAAGGTGTAAATGAACATGGTCGGCTATAGGCAGTGGGTTACAAGCCAGATAGAAGTGTTTCCGCTGTTTAGAGTGTGGAAACAAACAAAAACGAAAAGAAGCTTTGTTGTGTTTATTCTTGTTCGATTTCCAAGTTTAGTGTAGACAAGGAACGTTGCTAATGGACTCTCTACATCTGCTGTTTGATCTGTTTAACTGAAAGGCTATTCTCCAAAGTCTGAAACTTTTTCTTTTCACTCATGCGCCCCCAAGTATTAACAAACCCATTTAAATGGCAAACACATTTCACTTAACAGAGGAACAACATAGGACTATATCTTCATTCATACTTGTATACTGTGGATCAGATTTTTCAAAGCAGCTTCTGAGTTAGTGCCCCTAAAAGTCTGCCCTCTAAAACACAGGTTTTCATATTTGTGAATGACATTTGTACATGTCAGTCTGGGAGGTAAAGACCTGACAACCCAGTGTGATGCTGTCTGGACACACACGTCTGTGTCTGAGGGCATGCAAAAATGGAGGTGCTCAAAAAAGTGAGCACATGATTTTTGATGGACAACTACAGAGTCTGGTTTGAGGCCACTTAGAATAGTTATAGGACCTGTGAATAAGAGGCCAATGCCTCTCTACATATTAAGAAAATCCTTAATTTGGCCCTGATGCTGAGAGGTGCTCATGGGAGTTGCAGGTTTTCTGCATGCACATGCAGGACCAGGTCAAGTGTTTAGAATACTTCCTAAACAGGTAAGATCTGTTTTATACACTAGCCCATGTTAAATTTGAGGTCCCTTCCAGTCCTACACTTCTGTGATACTTCTATAATTCTGTGATGGGTCAAGAATGACATGACATCTTATGCTAACACCACAGCATATTATAATGCATCATTTTTATCCCACATGTGTTAGCATAATACACTTTAGTGAGAATCAGTCCCAACTTCCAAGATAAAGAACAGACTGGCCTGGAGAAAGTGACTCACAGAGGAAGGGAGAGAACTCCAGAGAGCCGGGGCAAACATAAATGAAAGAGTAACATCTCCGTCCCTCCCAGCTGTAGGAGGCAAGGATGCCAAGAGCTGTATATTGTACATCATCCATTTTATAATTCCTGGGAAACAAGTCACTCATGAAGTTATCCTGATAGTCTGGACTGCAGCAATGAAACACTGGTGACCTGAAAACAAAGAGGATAAGGCGATGAAATTTCTTTGCTCTTCTTACTTGAAATATGAAACCAGTGGACACCATTAACAGTCCATCTTAACCAATCAAATCACCACCATGCCACATGGAGAAGCACTCTGGCTTCATCATTCTAAAGACGAGGAAAGCTCCATTCTCCTCCCATGTCCCCCAATATATGCCTGCCTTGTGACATGCTGCAGTGAGATACAGGATAGGAGTGGTTCAAGTTATTCAACTCCGTGATTTTGTAACAAAGGAAGAGGAGGTTTCTCACACATCTCTGGCCTCGAACAATGAGAACATGAGGTCAGGAGCTTCTCTCAATGATAGATATTATTTTCAGGAGAATTGGGAAGAGGGAAATTTATCCAAACATAGGCGCCGACTCCGTGGGTGCTCCGGGGCTGGAGCACCCACAGGGAAAAATTGGTGGGTGCTCAGCACCCATCAGCAGCTCCCCGCCCAGCTCACCTCCACCTCCACTCCGCCTCCTCCCCGAGCGTGCTGCGTGCCCGCTTTTTCCCCCTAGCTCCCAGCGCTTGCACCACGAAACAGCTGATGAAAAACCTGCAGACATCTCCCCACTACTGCGATGGTCAAAACCCCCCACAACACACCTTTCAAGATCCATGGGTCCTACACATGCCGATCACAACATGTGCTGTACCTTATCCAGTGCACTAAATGCCCCAATAGCAACTATGTGGGTGAAACCAGACACTACGCACTCGAATGAACTCACAGAGGAAAATGATAAAAGACAAAAACATCCTATCACCTGTGGGTGAATACTTCACAAAGCGATCACTCTGACCTATCAGTCCTCATCCTTCAAGGAAACCTGCACAACACTTTTAAAAGACAAGCCTGGGAGCTTAAATTCATAACATCGCTAGACATTAAAAATCATGTTCTAATAAAGACACTGGATTTATGGTTTATTACAACAATCTGTAATCCACTAGCCCCCTTTTTTGTCCTATGACTACAGGGGTTTAACAGGCCACTTCCCCTTGATTGGTCCCTTAGTGTGCTAACTACTTATGCTAAACAATCTGTTCCACCTTGTAGTTAGCTGTGATATTCTGAGTACCTTTCCCAGACCTGTCTCTCTCACCCACAGAAGTTGGTCCAATCAAAGATATTACCTCACCCACCTTGTCGCTGGGAGATGAGTTGTTCAGGGTGTCAACATGTTAAACTGTGTTGGGAGGATGGGTAGAGATGAGATGGGGTATTATTATGCTGGAAGGTGTTAATGGGTGCCATCAGGCAGTTGTTTGCTCTATAGCAGAGGTAGGCAACCTATGGCACGCGTGTCAAAGGCGGCACGCAAGCTGATTTTCAGTGGCACTCACACTGCCTGGGTGCTGGCCATTGGTCCGGGGGGGGCTCTGCATTTTAATTTAATTTTAAATGAAGCTTCTTAAACATTTTAAAAACCTTATTTACTTTACATACAACAATAGTTTAGTTATATATTATAGACTTATAGAAAGGGACCTTCTAAAAACGTTAAAATGTATTACTGGCACGCAAAACCTTAAATTAGAGTGAATAAATGAAGACTCGGCACACCACTTCTGAAAGGTTGCCGACCCCTGCTCTGTAGACAATTTTAGAGGTGCTTGAAGATGTGGCTATGCTAATCAGATGACAGGGATTACATGCATCTGCCTTTTGGTTTTCCAATTCCCTCCCCTCCAAATTCAATAGGGTTCTCGCATTCCCAGAAATTTTGGAATCGGTTGGATGTGGCATTCATAAGTTATCACATAACTGACAAACACAGAACTGCCATCAAGTTGAGTGTCAATGCCTTTGCAAGCTCAATCAGTTATATTGGGTGCTCTTCGGAGCAGGGACTGTCTGTGTCTGTACAGGATCTAGCACAATGAGGTTCCAACCTAGAGTGGGGCCTCGGGTCATTAGTGTAATACAAATAATAATAAAACAGCACTTACCAGTCTTGTGATTACAACAGGTAGCAGAGGATGGTAGGAACACAGGGGTATGAATGAAAAACACACTATCCTAGGGATACAATTCTTTTAATATGTCAATTTATTTCTCTCCTAATAGGATAAAAGTTACGACTCCCTTTCATGCTTATAAACTGTTATTGCTTCTTACGCCCCCTAGGTGGAAATGTCCGATTATATCCTGGGTTTTGCTTTTTCTTTTCTTCCTCCCCCCGCCCTTGGTGGTTCATATTTATTTAAAATTACTGACAGGAGTAAAATATCCTGTAATACTCAGAAGCAGCTGCCTTTGTACAATGCCATAACCCATCTAGCCAGGCCAGGCTTGGAGGTGTTATTGGAGGAAGCATTGTTACTTTTGGTGTCCGTAATGCCTCCTGGGCTGACACAAACAGAACAAAATGCCAGAGAAGCCAAAAAAGAATCCCCATTGTGAGAATGGATCAGAAAGAGCTATTTAGACAAAAACTGGCTGTGTTTCCATTTAAAATTGATTTATACACATTTATGACTTGTATGCATAGTTTGCTTGTTTAGTTTTATCACACTGTGCATGATCTTGAATTGCTGCCACGGCGAACAGAACTAAAAACAACTATACATTACATTTACATTATAATAGATACACTTTAAAATCCCAGCACCTTCTGTGTGCCCACTAGAGCGTGTTGTACTGCCATCCGTGTGCTTGAAAATATCATGCAAGTAAAATGCTTGCAGGAAAAGGCCCCAAACCCAGCAGATATTTATGAAGGCGTGTAACTTCAATTGCACAACTTGTCTCATGCATATTTGTTTGTGCACAAGTATCTGATTTCCCACTTGCAGTCATGATTAACTTCAGCTCCCATGCAGAAAGATTTAAACATGTTTAAGTGTATTGCTGGACTGGGGCCATAGTTCCTTGAATTTCTTGTCGAAGTGCCCATATGTGCATATAAATGGAAGACATGAAGAAGCTGAAAGCGTGCCTGCAGATTTGTAGGTATAACTTAGGCACTTGCATTTGGAAGGTGAGACCTCTGGATCTGTGATTTATTTCTGCTCTTTAGCGTATAGATAGAACCGAAAGTTATTAACACCTCCCCCCAGACACATCTAAAAAACCAGGTCCAGAATATCAAACCCTTCAGAAATGCAGATGACATCTAATTTACACATGCAATTACCATGACTCCATATGCAAATCAGGTAATTGCACATACAAATATCTATAATTGTATCTTTGTACATGCAATTATCCAGTTACAATTATATGAACTACAGTTAGCCAGCCTGGATATATCAGACTAAATCCATCCTGGGTGGTCCACTTAACAAAATGGAATAGCGCGAGGGATGAAGTTTGCGCAAGGGATGAAGTTTACTCTTTGTTAAAAAAGATTTAAAAAAACCAGCTTGTCACAAAGATTTCAGGTGTCTTAGAACTGCACACCAACAATTCAGCACAAAATGGAGTCTCTACAGTACAGTCATTGTTGCCTTAACATAAGGAGCTATCATCTAATGGCACAGTGTTACTCAAGAGACTGTAGTATTTTCTAATATTTGTGACCGACTTAGAGGAATTCAGCAAATGGAACATGCACCCTGTCTTAAAACAGAACCAGGGATCTTGTAAGAGGGGAAACCTTCCATCCATATATCAGAAACTATTGTTTACGCTCTGATTTTCAGACTTTTCCAATTAAAGGATTCTCCTACCCTTTTTTTGGGGTGGGGGTGTTATAATACCCTCTTCAAAGACGGAGTTAAGTGGTGACTTCATGTCAGGATCCCAACAAGGGTAGTCAGGGCCATGGGTCAGAGCAGGGGCAAACCTGTGGCTGGGTGAAGCAGAGTAGTTTGTAGTCAGGTCCAGGCCAGGGTCAATTCCAAGGGTCAGAGTGTGAATCAGGTTTCAGGGTCCAAGTCAGGAGACTAAGTCCAAATCAAGCTGAGATCAAGCCAGGAATTCAAGTGCAAGGAACAATCATAGCAACTACAAAAGATCCACACTGTTACCTGGACATGTCCCAGAATGCCCCTTGGATTTATATAGGGCAAGGAGCCAATCAGGCACCAGGGGTCTGCTGTCTGTCAAATCCTATAGGTGGAACTTCCCATGGTCTGTGTCCACAGCAGGTCATGGAAAGTGGAGTTCAACCTAGTTAGAACCTCTTGCTGGGTAGCAGCTTGGAGCTGTCAGCTGCTTAGCAATGCTATGGTCTTGGGTTCTAGACCCATGGGCCTTACACTTAATCATAGTCTATAAATAACTACACTGGGAACAGCAATTTGATAATAGAGGACTCTTCAGCCTAGCAAACAAAGGTATAACAAGATTCACTGTCAGGAAGTTGATGCTAAAGGAATTCAGACTAGAAATAAAGTGCAGTTTCTTTAACAGTGAGGGTGATTAATCATTGGAACAACTTAGCAAGGGCTGTGGTGAATTCTCCATTGCTGAAAAACATTAAATCAAGATGGGATATTTTTCTACAAGATATGCTCTAGTCCAAACAAGAATTAATTTTTGACATTTGAAAGTCAAGATCGGATTTTTTTTCTAAATGATATTTTCTCATTCAAATGAAAATTAATTCAGGGACGTTCTATGGCCTGTGTCATACGGGACATTAGACTGGCCTTATAGTCCATTTTGGCTTTATAATCTATGAAATGTTGACACACATCACAATAAGAAACCCTGTTTCTTAACTCGGAATAACATCATGCCTGTCCTTTTAAAGTAATAGTCCTTCTCTGACACGCACATGTACATTGAAAACCTGAGTAGCTGTCACCGTTGGGAGCTATCTGCACCTCTGTCCCCTTTCTGGTCTCCCTGAGTGCACTGCCACATGTCATAAGCCTCTTGTCTTTCCCTGTCTCAAGGCTGGAATCATGATTTTTCCACTCCTACACTGGGATCTGGTGTATGCCAACCGCTTATCCCTCTGCAAGCCTGACTGCACTTTGATGATATCTCCATTTCCTCCCTTCTGGACTCGGTGATATAGTGACCAACATCCTTCTTAAAACAAAGTCATTTTATTTAGTAGCTGAACTAAAGCATTGGGGGGAAAGGATTTCAACTCAACAAACAGCCTATGCAGTTATGCTCAAATAAATTTGTTAGTCTCTAAGGTGCCACAAGTACTCCTGTTCCCTATGAACATATTTAGTCTCATCTAAACTTATGCTTTGTCACAAGGTAAGTTAGACTTTCTTTTTACATTAGAGGAAGAGAACAAAATTACATTCTCCCAGCCAGCTCCAAACCTCTTGGGAATCTCTTGCCTTTCCCCAATCAGGTCCACCCTGTTTGAACTGGTGATGATGCCCCCTCAGCAGAGCCATTAAGGCCACTGACTCTGGCTCTCTCTCTTAACGATCCATTCAGTCACAATGAGTTGCAATCACTGATCTGGTGACTGTGTCTTGCCTGTGGGTGAAGGTGCTGAAACTGCCTGGTCCCCTCACAAGGTGGGTGAGACAATATCTTTTATTGGACTAAACTTCTGTTGGCAAAAGGGACAAACTTTCAAGCTGCATAGAGCTCTTCTTCAGGTCTGGGAAAAGAACTCCCGGCATCACAGCTAGGGTGACCAGATGTCCCGATTTTATAGGGACAGTCCCGATATTCGGGGCTTAGTCTTATATGGGTGCCTATTACCCCCACCCCGTCCCGATTTTTCACACTTGCTGTCTGGTCACCCTAATCACAGCCCTAAATACAATGTGGAACAGACTGTTTAGCATATGTGGTTAACACATATTGCAAGAGGCCATTCAAAGTGAAGTAGGCATTTAACACCTCTGCAGTCATAGGACAAAAAGAGAGGGTTAGTGGTTTATAGATTCTTGTAATAAGCCATAAATCCAGCGTCTCTACCGAGTCTATGATTTTTAGTGTCCAGCATAATTATGAATTTAAGTGCCCAGGCTTGTCTTTTGAAGGTGTTGTGCAGGCTTCTCTTAAGGACAAGGACTGAGAGGTCAGATATGGAGTGATCACTTTGTGAAAAGTCTTCAGCCCAGAGTGATACGGTGTTTTATCATTTTCCTGTGTGAGTTCATTTGAGAGCGTATTGTCTGGTTTCACCCACATAGTTGTAATTGAGCCATTTAGTGCACTGCATGAGGTACACCACATGTTGTGATATCCATGGGTTCTACACATGCCTTTTGAAAGGTGTGTTGTATGGGGTAATGATCCTCATAGCAGTGGACAAATACACCATAACAATTATATCCCTGAGATACATTGATGAGATTTTCATCCTCTGGACAGACGACCTAAACTCCCTCATAAATTACAATCACAACTTCAACAACCATCCATCAAACTCTCTCTTGAATACTCTACACCAGCACCAACTTCCTGGACATCATGATCAGTTTCAGCAATGGAACCCTACAGACAACTATATACAAGAAACTGACAGATCACCACAGTTTCCTCCAGAGATCCAGTAACCACCCCAAACACACCAAGAAATCTGTTATCTATAGTCAGGTATCACAGACCATGCTCTGGGGAGAAACTCCAGGACACATACTTTAGCATACTTACAACCACCTTCACCAAACAAGCACATTCCACCAGAGAAGCCAATCACTTCATGGAAAGGCCACCCAAATACTTCAAGAGAATCTGCTTCAGTACAGAAAAAAACAACCCTCCAACCTCATACCCCTAAGTTGTCCCTACAAAGGAGTCAATATGGTGTATCATTAAACAATTACAACCCATACTCGGATGGAGATGACATCCTAAAAGAAATCATTCCTGCACGCACATTTCTGGCCTTTAAACAGAGCTCTCATCATCTGAAGCAAGATCCCCACAGACCAAGACACACCAACTCTAAGCAGCACCACACCCTGCCAGAGCAACACATGCAAAACCTGTAGACACATCTCCACTGCTATAATGATCAATACTCCCTACAACACACCTTTCAAGATCTACAGGTTCTGCACACATCTATCACATGTTGTGTAACTCACCCAGTGTAATCTCAAAAGCTTGTCTCTTTCACCAACAGAAGTTGGTCCAATAAAAGATATCACCTCACCCATCGTGTCTTTTTAATATTCTGGGACCGAAATGGCTACAACACTGGTCCCCAACACACCATCCTAGAAGAACCATGTTTAAACCGTATTTTAGCATACAGATCAACAACCCTTACCAAGCACCCCTGCATTCATCTATATCTTGTCAGGAATTTTCCCAACAAAACCAAAATTTCTCAGGAACCCATTATTTTCATCAAGAAGCTCTCTTAGATCCAGGATGAAATTTCTGATCTTGGCCTTTGAACCTTGGTCTCCTACATTCCAGGTGAGTTCTCCAAGCTCTAAGATATATAGCCAGTCTCATTCAAGCTCCACTATTGGAGCATTTCTTCTTTGTATAAATAATTAAATATTCATTGGAGAGAGAGAGAGATTGACTCCATAACCCCATGGTTAGGGTACTCATGATGTAGGAGACTTGAACCTGGGTATCACATATTACAAATTAAATTATTTATACAAAGTGGAACAGCTCTAACAGGAGAGATTATGAGAGACACCCACCTCCCCACTCCACTCAGAATAGCCTATAGCCTGGTAGTTAGGACACTTACCTGGGACATAGGAGGCCCACGTACAAGTGCCTAGCTCTGCCTGATTCAAAAGGTCTCAGTTTTGTCCCAGTGCAGGATAGGAAAATGGGTTGAAATCTTGAACAATTTTGCAGGATGAGAAAACTGCTTCTCACTCTGCTCTAGATTCACCACAGCAGCCCTTGAGATAAATTGCCTTTTCAAAATGCAGAAGAGAGAAACTTAGAGTTCAGGAAACATAGAGTTTTGCTTTCCCAAGCAGGCTTGCATCTTAACCACCATATTTGCTGCATAAGAAGGAATTGCTCCATTCCTAACCATTGCTTAATCACATGCATAAAGACAAAAAATTAATTAAAATACAGGTGAAAACCAACAAGTGACTGCAGATGGAAATCTGCTTGGAATAATAGGACCCCAGCTGCCCACTATGCTAATACAGCAAAGTATACACTAGTTAAATAGAGTCTTTCAGAGGGATTGTGATCTAACCAAGCCCAAAGTGCCATATCCAGTTGCTTGTGATCTTTTTCACATACCCCCATAGGAATTATGGTGCTGAATGGACAGCGCTATTGTACCTTGTCCAAGTAATGATAATCCCTTCCATTCTCAAGAGATGTTAATTAGTCTCCTGTCCATAATTAGGTCTTACTAAGTAATAATGCCATTTTTATTTGTTTACAAGACAGGTTACCATTGTATGTGTAATATAGCCTTCTTGAGGTTATATAAATGCTGTCTTCTGGATCTATTTTGTATAGCAGTTATGGAGCCATATTTCTAATGAGCCCCTTTAATTATCACCCACCCAGTTATAGCCACATGTCAAACATGTCCTAGCATGTGCAAATTGGGTAACTGAGGTTACAAATGCTGTTTGCAGTGTAGATGTAGGTCCCAGGATATGAGAGAGATGAAGTCATATCTTTTATTGTTGGTGGAAGGGTCAAGCTTTCAAGCTTCACCGAGCTCTTCCTCAGGTCTGGAGAAAGTAACCAGAGTGTCAGAACTAAATACAAGGTGGGGATGGATTGTTAAGCTTAAGGGGTTCACATTTGCTGTAGGAGACCACTTAAAATTAAATGGGCAATTATGGGTTAGGAGGCAGTAGGGTGTTACATATTTTTGTAATGACCCGTAAAACCAGTGTCTCTGTTAAGTCCACATTTTTAATGTGTAGCTGAGTTGTGAATTTAAGTTCCCAGGTTCATCTTTTGAAGATGCTGTGCAGGTTTCCTTTGAGGATGAGGACTGAGAGATCAGATATGGAATGATCGCTTTGTGAAAAGTGTTTGCCCCCAAGTAATATGGTGTTTTTGTCTTTTATCATTTTTCTATTAGTTCATTTGAGAGCATAGTGTTTGCATGGTTTCACCCATATAGTTGTTCTGACATTTGATACACTGGATGAGGTACACCATGTGATAGGCATGTGTAGGACCCAAAGATCTTGAAAGTTGTGTTGTGTTGTGTGCAGGGTGTGGTGCTGCTTTGAGTTGGTGGGCCCTGGTCTCTGAGGAGCTTGCTTCTGGTGATGATCTTTGCAAGTCTGGGGGAGGTTATTTGAAGGCTAGAAGAGAGGGTTCGGGAATGATTTCATTCAGGATATGGTCCCCATCAAATATGGGTTGTAATTCTTTAATGATACCCTGGATGGGTTGCAATGTAGAGTGGTAAGTGACAACTAGAGGTTCATGGTCAGTGGGTTTTTTTTTCTGTATTGAAGCAGGTATTCCTAGGATATTTGGGTGGCCCATTCCATGATGCAGTCTACTTCTCTGGTGAAGTGTCCTTGTTTAGTGAAGGTGGAAGTGTGTTTATATGTGTCACCTGGAATTTCTTTTTGGAGCAAGTTCTGTGGTATCTGAGTGCCCGTCTGTGGATAACAGATTTCTTGGTGTTTCTGGGGTGGTTGCTGGATCTGTGGAGGTAAATGTGGTGATCCATGGGTTTTTTGTCTATAGTCATTTGTAGGGTTCCATTGCTAAAGCTGAGCACGGTGTCCAGGAAGTTCATGCTAGTGTGTGGATGTTCTAGAGATAAGGGGGTGGTTGTTGAAATTGTGATGGACATCTACAAGGGAGTTTAGGTTGCCTGTCCAGAGAATGTATCTCACCAGTGTATCTCAGGTATATCATTAGTTTTGAGGTGCATTTTTCCAGAAGTTCTTCCTCAAAGTGGCCCATGAAGAGACTGGCAAATGCTGTATTTCACACTCAGTCAGACTTCACATACGCAGATCCAGTGGAGGCCAATGAAAATCAATGCATACCTCTTGCAGTATTGAAATTTACTATGGTACTTGCAATATTTCCCATTCTATATTTAGGGAACCTGCAAATGTCATGGGACAGTACAAGCTGATTTTTAATGACACTCGTACCTGCGTGTGCACTTGCCAATTCACATTTCTGTGAACGGGAAACTTGCAGTTAAGGAACTTTGAAGCTCTCTCTCCTCTGATCATTTCTCCATAATTATTAGAGATGTGAAAAGTTCAGTGATCTGGATTTGTGGGGGGCTCAATTCTCCTTTCTGGCTGAGCAGAGGCTCTGCTTAGAGGAAGTGGAGGGGGTGTCAGAGAGACCCTGGAGAACCAGTTGTGGCTCCCTGATTCAAAGCATTGATTCATACATGGGGCAGTCCTAACTTGTACCAGAATCTCCACTGAGCCAGCCATATTACTCAATGTTCCCAGAAACGCAGCTCTTACACCAGACCCCATAACATATTGCTTCATTTTCTCCCTGTATAGTGACTTCTGTAGACTGCAGTTACATACCACACAGGCATATTTGAAGGGTCGAAGGGTCAAATCCTGAAGTCATTAATTACTCTTAACTCAGGCAAAATTCCCAGCCAACTGTAAGGAGTTTGCTTACTTACCGAACAAAGTCTAAGTGATTAAAAAGAGTCTAATCTTCCCATACAAGGTGTGTAATGATCATTAATGTATTGTGTAAGGAGAAAAGGGTTAGGCCTAGAGATTAGATTCATGAAGAAGTATCTTTATGTGTTGCTATTTCAGCACATTTGTTTTTATTTTACTGGTCATTACTGGGTTCTCTTTTAAACTACATTATATGTTGCACTCTCTTCCTTTGCTACTTTCCAAGGGAAGGGCGAATGTTATTTTGCTTTCAGACTTCAGTTGGAATGACTTTCTGACCAGGGTTACATTATCTTTGACCAGTGTTCTCATTCCTTTTGACACTGGAAAAGTTTATTTGTCATGGCTGGAAGGAAAAAAGTGAATTGAGTCACATGTATTGATTTCTAGGAAAAGCTTTTAAAAACACTCCAAGATGCTTTCATCTAAGTCTTCAAATGTATCATCTGAACATTTGCCAGACCACCGTGACCGTAGTGCTATCAAATGTAGTGAAGTTTTCTTCTTTTACATATTTCACCAGTTGGAAGTAATCAAATATTGTTAGCAGTGTGGGAAAGGGCAATATTTAAACCTTAGTCACATTAACCAGTATGTGAGATGGAGAAATACAAAAGACCCTCTTTAACTCTATATGCCATGTTTCCTAAATCATCATCTGTGATGCTTCCTGGTGAGAACCTAGGGTGATGCACCTTGCTACCACTTGCCCTTAGCATGAGGGGGGCCTTGTCTGTGTCTGCCATGGGTCAGTTCTCTGACTCCACTAGCCACGGGCAAGTGCTCCCCCTTCAGGCTATGTAGGCTGGGTTGTCCCTCTGCCTTAGGCACACTCCAACCTCCAAGCCCTCCAAGCAATCCCCTGGAATATCCAGCCCCAGTTCCATGAGACACTTACACTAGTCACACATTTGCTGCTCCCAAAGAAGCAGTTTCACCTCAACTCACCTCTCTGTTTAACGCACAGCACTTAGGTATGTTTATAGTGAAAACAAGTACATGTTTACTTAACAAAGCCTAAAGATTCACAAAGTAGTAAGTAAAAGTACTGGAAAACAATGGTTACATGGAAAACAAAATCATAAGACATATTCTAGAGCCTAGACTTAATTAACAATACACTTTCCTGTCTAATGAAGTTTAACTCACCCACTCTTTGCAGTGTTTTCTAGCCAGGTTGGCAGTGACCCTCCTTTCATAAAACAGAACATGACAACAGTTCATCACTTCAGTGAAGGATCCAGGGTATACCCCAAAAAGCCATTGCCTTTACTTATAAGTGGGATATCCTCCTGCTCTTTTTGTTTTTTTCTGCAGAGTTTCTTCATGTGATTTTGCTATCTCTTCATTAGCATCAGGCTCAGTAATGCAAATAGCCCTTCCTTGTGAAATGGACAATACACAATACAGACATGATAAGCATCTAGTACCTCCTGCCTGGTGGAACCTGTCTAAGGGTATGTCTACACTTAAAATGCTACAGTTCTCCCGTTGGTGTAGGTAATCCACCTCCCAAACAGACAGTTGCAAGGTTGACAGAACAATTCTTCCATAGACCTAGTGATGTCTTCTCCTGGAGTTAGGTCAGTATAGCTAAGTCTCTTAGGGGTGTGGATTTTTCACACCCCCGAAAGAAGTAGCTATACCAATGTAAGTTCCTAGTGTAGACCAGGCCTAGGGCATGTCACCTCCTGGTTACCTGCTTTACCTTAAGAACACAACTTTCAGTATAGATATATAACTTTTACAATATTATCCTTACATACATTTTGCAGTGATTATGATGACCAGAGAGCTAATGGCTCTCAGTGGAGACTTTACATGCCACCCTTTGACAAACTATTATGTAGATATAAAACCCAGGGAATCCCTGTAAACCTCTATGCACACACACCCCTTACACTCTCTGTCAGTTGGTCACATCACCTAATATCAATTATAAATTACTTTTGCTGGAAAGGGAATTGAAAATGCCATTGATTCCACAAACTACAGGACACAGTTTATGTTTCTCTATAGGTAATGCTACGTCAAAAGATAAAAAATATAAATACAATTTAAGTTTTTCAACATTACTTCAGTGATATGAAGCTAGAGGCATCACAATTCTACCCTGAATGATTTTCTATTTAAGACACATTAGACAAATAAATCCAGGATAAAGGATAACAGGTCAGATAAGGGATGGAATGCAGAGATTATTGATTAGAATAAGGTAGGAATGATTTCTGGAAGAAGTGAGTATTAAGAAAGGATCAGAAGGAAGAGAAAAGTGGACAGTAGGAGCAACAGCTAGCTGGAAAACAGGGACATTTCAACTTTTTGTTGAAAAACCAAAAAATTTTGGACAAAACTCATTTGGCCAAAAAGTTTTCAGTTTGCAACCAAAAAAACAAAAAACAACACCCTTTTCAGTTTTCATTTTTTGACAGAGTCAAAAAAATTCCATGCAGAGCAGCCACTTTTTGTTTAGCCAAAGACCCAATTTTCCATTGAAAAAGTTTTGACCAAAAGTCTTTGACTAGCTTTACTAGGAGCACAAGAAAAACCAGACTGCCAGAAGCTGGGACTGGATGACAGGAGATGGAGCACTTGATAATTGCCCATTCTGTTCATTACTTCTGAAGCACCTGGCACTGGCCACTGTCAGAAGACAGGATACTGGACTAGATGGACCATGCTTTGACAGTTGTTCTTACTGTTGCAAACATGAATGACTGAATACCAAGTGACACAGGGAGGTGGAAAAGAAAGGACAAGCCAGCAGAGAGGATCAGGAGGAGCACAAGGAACAAGAAGGAGAGTAGGAGGAAATGAGAACAGTGAGGCTGATGACATGCTGTTTGGTCATCCTGCAGGATCCATCCATTTGAGCCCTGCCTTTTGGAAATCCTCTCTGATCTTCCATCAACAGACTGGGTACTGAGACATGTATGTCTGAAATCTCTCTCTCAAACAATTACAATAATTCCATATCTGCCACTAATGGCCACATCACAAAAGTGGTGAGGGAACCTACTGATTAGGAAATACAAACGTGTCACTCTTGAAATGATCCCTATGGTCTTGAACCAAAGCCTAGTGACGTCAGAGGTGGTTTTCTTCTATTGACTTCAGTGAGCTTTGGGGATTGGGCAAATTAGACAGAAGCATTAATCTGTTGCTAGGCTACCCCTGTAGCAGGTTATTCTCCCAACAAGCTTGCTCACATGGCCAGCCCTCCATCCATTCCATATTGCTGCCTGCGGAGAAGCAATAGTCCTGCAGAAGCTGCTCTTTTCCCCTGGGCTGTTGTTTCAGCCACCATCGTGGCCAACAACAGGGATGAAACAAGGAAATCTTCAGTGCTTAAAGCATGAGTTTCTACAGAGCCAGGCTGTGTATTGTATGGGTCTATAAAAGACATGAATCCTCTGTGAATCAGGTACAAAGGAGGCAAACAACACACACTGACCAGAGGGTTCCGCTGTGATCTCTGATAAGGATAGGCCCATGCAGAGTGGAAGGAGGTTCCTAATATCCCCTTGCTGCCTTATATTGATGCATAAGTTGAGGCAATCTTGTCCTAAATAACTACCTAGCATGCCAAAATGGGTAAATTCTGCAAATGAAGGTGAATAAACTCTCGTATTTTAAAGAAAATAGTTCATGTTTTTCTGCTAAAACCTCAGACACTACTCTGCAGGATCTGCTCATGTTACAGGGCATAACACACAATGCATGGCCGGAACCATCTAATATGATCTGTCCAAAGCCAGAACATTTAGGGGGAAATTTTTATTTATTTCCAAGCCGTAACATTTATTCAGTGTCTTGAATAAAGACATTTTTCTTTCTAACAGCGCATGATTTGTGTTGGATTATTGTTGGCTGTCCAGTTATTTGTGGACAATTATACATCTGTTAGCTTCTAAAGATGGGTATTGTTCTATTCTCCCTCTCTAGTTTGGGTTGTTTGGGAATGGACAACTCTTACTTGAAATAAGTTTCATCTTGCCTGACACTCATTTCAAAGACTAAGAAGATCAACACCACACATCTATAAAAACAACACATGGCTTCAGTATAGGAAACTGTATGGGCTACCGGCCTTCAGATATTGTCTTTAATCTCTTGAGGCAAAGTCCTCCTGCTAATTCCCACCAAAGCATTCTGCCATCAAGAATGGCTGCCGCTGCCATGATGTCATGGCACTCCATCTGAAATTGACAAGCGCCAATGTACCTTGACAGCAGCATGACTTAATTTTAACCAGCAGCGCTCTCGCAAAAAGAAGATATTTGTACTTGTTGACATGAAACATGTGGAATCACTCATCCAGCGTTATGGCAGGGTCATAAGTCTGTCTGGAAATGAGGCATTAAATGAATCGTAAAAATGTATAATCAAAACTATAACACCCGTTTAAAATTTATAGCTAGTTACTTATGGAGCATATTAGAAGACAGAACCTTAAAATCAAATGGTGTCCATTAGTATATTTATACAGACTTTGGTATAAAACTCCTTTTCTTTTTCTATTCCTCCTCCCTCCTCCTGCCCCCCGTGAAAGGTCTAAACTGTAAAATATCTTTCTATAAATGTCGAATCTACAAAAGAAGCTGGGGGAGAGATGTCATCTGAACATCTGTGGGTGAAAAGGTAACACAAGGCTGCCCTTGTAAATGATTTACGGTATAGGACGTCCAGAATCTAAAGATATGGGTCTTTTTCAGTTCAGCAAGCTCGATGGTGTCTAGTGAACCCACTCTTCCATAGGTCGTTCAATTCAACAGACAATGCTTCTCGTAGCCAGCTATTACTTCTATTTCTTTTATTTCTTTAATTAAAACCCTTCTTTTTTCCATCATGCCCTCAACTGAAATTTAGGCTTGAAATTAGACGAAGGTTTCTAACCGTCAGAGGGGTGAAATTTTGGAACAGCCTTCCGAGGGAAATAGTGGGGGCGAAAGACCTCTCTGGCTTCAAGATTAGGCTAGATAAGTTTATGGAGGGAATGGTTTGATGGGATTACGTGATTCTAATCAATTAGGCAATAACGGCCATCGCTGGTAAAATGAGGGTCTGGCTAGAGAATCTTGCCTGTATGCTCGGGGTTCTGCTGATTGCCATATTTGGGGTCGGGAAGGAATTTTCCTCCAGGGTAGATTGGCAGTGGCCCTGGAGGTTTTTCGCCTTCCTCCGCAGCATAGGGCAGGGGTCGCAAGCTGGAAGATTCTCTGCGTCTTGAAGTCTTTAGATCACGATCTGGAGACTTCAACAGCAGAGCTAAGGGAAAGTGGGGGGGTCAGCTTTTGTGGCCTGCATCATGCAGGGGGTCAGACTAGATGACCATATTGGTCCCTTCTGACCTTAAAGTCTATGAGTCTATGAGAACTGAGCAACCACGTTATCTTACTGGTGTCACTCCATCCCTCCTCCTCCATTCCTTCCTTACAGTCTGGCCAGCCCTCCATCACATCTTTGTAATTAACTTGTAAATTCCTCAGAGCTGGGATCCTAGCTCTTTTCTTGCAATGGGAGGTGCCTGGAACATGTTCGAGTGCTACAAAAAACAAAACACCCCATTCCATAATGCAGTAATGTTACCAATTCACTAAAATTCACCACCCTGCTGTTAAGGAAGACATTTGCAAAGAGTTAGGTGGGATAGAGGGTTAGTGCACTAGTCTCGCCGGAAGAGATTTTGACTTACGTCACAAGTAATGAACGCTGAAATTGTTTTGTGGTCTTAGACGTATTAGGCTGATCTCAGTAATATGCAAGGGTTTAGAACAAATTGTGAAGGAAAGAATAATTAAAGTCATGGAGGTATGTAATGTAACATGGGTTTACTAAAGGTAGATCATGCCAGACTAACCCGATTTCCTTCTTTGAGAAAATACTTGATTTTTTTAGACAAGGGAAATGCAGTAAATCTAATATACTTGGACTTCAGTAAAGCATTTGACATAGTACCATATGGCAAATTGTTAGGTAAATTAGAGAATCATTACAAGAATTGTAAACTGAAGAAGGGACTGGCTAAAGGCAAGAAAGCAATGGGCTGGGCTGAATGTTGAATTACTAGATTGGAGGGAGGTTATTAGTGGAGTTCATCAAGTTTTGGGACCAATCTTAGCCAGTATTTTTATTAATGACCTTGGCACCAAAAGTAGGTGTGTGCTAATGAAATGGGCCGATGATACAAATCTGGGAAGCATCATCAATACATAGGAGGATTGCAATATTACACAAGAAGTTCTGGGTGACCTTGAAGACTTGATGGATAGAAATGGGCTGAGATTCAATAGTAAAAAATGCAAGGTCGTGGATTTAGGGTCTAATAAGAATTTCTTCTACAATCTGGGGGCTTAGCAGCTGGAAACGACAGATGAGGAGAGAGAGACCTGGGTGCATGGGTCGATCACAGGATGACTATCAGTTACCAATGTGATGTGGCTGTGAAAAAGGCAAATGCAATGTTAGGATGTGTTAGGCGAGGCATTTTCAGTAGAGATACACAAGTATTAACGCCATTGTACAGGGCACTGTAAGATCCCATCTAGAATACTGTGTACAGTTCTGGTCACCCATGTTCAAGAAGGATGGATTTAAACTGGAACTGGTGCAGAGAAGAGCTACTAGGATGATCAGGGGAATTGAGGGCCTGCTTTATGAGAGGAGACTAGAAGAGCTTGGATTTAGTTTAGCAAAAAGAAGGCTAAGAGTAGATATGGCTGCTGTCAAAGAATACTTTGGGGGACTAAATACCAGGGAAGATGAAAGAGCTATTTAAGCTAAAGGACAATGTTTGCACCAGAACAAATGGGTATAAACTGTCCAGGAACAAATTCAGGCTGGAAATTAGAAGAAGGTTTCTAACCATCAGAATGGTGAAGTTCTGGAACAGCCTCCCAGTAGGAGTTGTGGGGACAAACAACTTAATTAGTTTTAAGAGAAAGCTGGATAATTATGAGTGGGATTGTATGATGGGGTTTCTTGTGACAGTAGGGGGAAGGGCTCACCAAGGCAGAGCTTTATGTTCCTAAAGCTCATGCTTCAGGGTTTCCGCTGGCCACCTGCAGGCGTCAGGAAGGGATTTCCACCTCCCCACATGTACAATGTATTCTGCTTTTTGTGGGTTTTCTTTTAATCTCCTTCCTCTGAAGCATCAGGGATGGCCACAACTGGAGATGGGGCATTAGACGGTGTAAGCCAGGACTCTGAGGCTGTACCTAGCAGTCTCTCTCTCAGGAGCTGTGCTGGCTGTTAACACATGCTGGGGATGTAACTGAGGGCCATATTTGCCCCACGGTCAGATTGGCAGTGACCTTGGGGGATTTTCGCCTTCCTCTGCAGTGTGGGGGTGCAGGTCACTTACCAGGATTAACTGGGCGTGGCTCCCTTAATCAGTTCCCTGCCAAGGTCTTGGGCACTGATGCACTTCGTTGCCTCCTATTCTCTGCCTGTGGCATCTAGTTTAGTTTCCTGTGTGCTGCAATACTTAGAATTTTCTTTTTTCAGTAATCACAAGACAATCAAACTCCAGCCCTGGCTCTTTAAGAATACATGACCTGCAGGGTACATTCTATTCAAAAGCACCGAGTTTCTAAAGAAAATTACCTGACATCCCCTTCCTGCAGCACAGCAGTCTAGGAAGCTGTTAGGATTAAAAAAAAAAAATCCAATTAGACTGTGAATTCCAGAGGGTTTTAATCTGCAAAGGGCTCCATTGTAGCTTTGCCACAAACACTGAGTGAATGAATGGTAGCATGGAGCTGTACTGGCCCAGAAGCAGACCTGGCACCAGCCTGTGATTCAGATAATCACATGCTCTAAGTGTGCGGGGGGGGAGAGAATATGTGCTAGCTCAACACCTGGCCCAACCTCCATTCCTCTGCCTGCCTCAATGGCTGGCTGGTACGTTGGCAGGGTTGCGAAGCCAAGATTCTGCCCTCTTTCCAACCACCTTCATCCCGATGCGCAGGAGAGTCTGTAGCAGTCTCACGGAGCCGGTTCTTTCCACCACAGTGCAGTCACCTGCACAAAGGAGTGCCTCACTCCCTGCCAAGGTGGCACACAACTGAACCCCAAATTGAGGCATGAGAAATGAGGATAATGAACAATGTCCCTGTTGCTGTGTGGCACGGAAAATGGTATTAATACAAAAACATGAGTGAGAGAGGGCAGTAATAGAGAACTAGGTCTTGCAAGCAGAGTGCAGGTGGCATAAGGAGAGCTCCAGGAAGGATCTTGGGGGAGGTTCTGTGACCTGTGTTACTACACAGGAGGGCAGACTAGATGATCGCAGTGTTCCCTTCTGACCTTGAAATCTATGACGCCATGATCTGCCCCCAGAGATCTTCTGTTATCTTTAACGTTCTATTCTCACAGATCATCGTCTCTGTGTGTGCCTCACATTATCATTCATTCCCTACAGTTTGGGCACGACAGATTTTCTCTCCCTCTATGACATGGAGCACGTTGACGCGTAGAACAAATTCTCATACGGAATATGATTCCCTCTGGAATGAGAGCAGACGGACAGAATGTCCCGTGTTGCAGTCCAATTCAGGGCTCCATTTTATCACCAGGACGCTGGCTGCATCTTTGCTTTTTTCTACTTTTAAAAAAAAAGACTTTTTTGCTCTTTAGCTTATTTCTTTTTCCAAAGAACTCAGCTCGAAATCTGTCGCAATGACTCATGCTTTTGCTGTGGAGTCAGTTGGAATAACATCAAACTGAATATTTACATGCAGTGAGTATTCAATATGGCAACTAGCACCATGACAGTGTTTGAAAGTTCACGCAAAGCAAACCCATCTAATCTAACCTCTTCTTCAGTTAAAGCGGGGGGGGGGGTCCAGATCTTGTGTTCCATTACCAGCCCTGCCAATCCCCTTGTGTTACCTTGGACAAAACATGTAACTTCACCCTGCCTCAGTTTACACCTCTCTATTGTTCTGTTATTGTGTCAGAACAAGGAGCTGGAGGCAAACCTGATGGGGGGGAGGAAGGGGATCTGCTATCAGAGCACTCTGCAGGGAGAGGCCTGCTTGGTGAAGAAGGGGAAGAGTTTAAGTGAACAGCTGTTATTGCCTCTGTGGGATGCGGCTGTGGCCTTTGCTGCTTTGACAGGGATGCACATTTCCCTTGGAGCTGTTCACGGGGCTGCTTCACAGGAATGTGCGGTGAGCACGTGGTGCTGCTGGCGGGCAGGAGAGCGGATGAAGAGCAGGTGGGGATGGAATGATTAAAGGAATGTGTTGCCCCTTGGGGAGGTCTGATGCCAAAGACAGCTGTGTTACCAGCATCCTCCCCCAGCTTTTCACCTATGAGAAGCGTTGGAAAAGCAGAGCCCTTGTTCAGCTCTGACTTTCTCATCTTCCCCAAACTCCGTATTGAACACAAGCATCTTGGCTGCATTTGCAGCTATGTCACTGAACGGAGCAGTCACCATTCCGCTGTCCATGCCCTGCACTGTTCAGCGTTCAGAAGGCTCTCAGCCTGAGGTCAGGACATCTGGGAGGCAAATGCCATCATGTGTTCCAATCCCAGATGCAGAATGTTACAAAGTGAGTCACGGTTTTCCCCCATCTCATGGAGGCTTCAGATTTGTTCTTGGTGGTTCCCCTTGATGTGAAATAAAAGTCCTCAAGACCGAAAAACACGATTCGCTGTTTGCATAGGGAAACCGTCGCAGGATATGATGCACACCGTGTCAAGGAGTGGCCCATCCCAGAATTAGTACTTACTGCTACTGAATTGCTTTCCGGGCCTGATCCAATGCCCACTGGAGTCAATGGGATTATTTGGGGATCTTAATTCATGGTCATAAAGATGCCTTATATATGTTCTAGGTGGGATGTTGGTCTCTGAAGCATGCCAGAATTGATTAATCTAAGTATTTTTTAGGAAGTTAAGGAGCAACTTGCATAGCCCAAGGATTATGTAGCATTTGACCAACCTGCCCACCAATCAATTTTACCCTCTGAAGGAGGTTTGTCTAAGCAGGGCCAGTGCTACCATTTAGGCAAACTAGGCGGTTGCCTAGGGCGCCAAGATTTGGGGGCGCCAAAAAGCGGTGCCCCCAATTTTTTTACAGCGTTCCTACGCCCCCTCCCCGAGCACGTGGTCGCCGCTCCATTTCTCCCACCTCCCAGGCTTGCAGCGCCAATCAGCTGTTTAGTGCCGCAAGCCTGGGAGGGGAGGAGAATTAGAGTGGGGGCAGCGTGCTCGGGGAGGAGGTGGAGCAGAGGTGAGCTGGGGTGGGGAGCTGCCACAAGGCTCCCCGGGGGGGGCGCCTCAGGGCAGAGGGCGGGGGCGGAGAGCTGCCGCAGGGCTGGGGGGGGACGCAAGGTGGAAGTTTCGCCTAGGGCACAAAACTTCCTTGTACCGGCCCTGTATCTAAGCAGAACATGCCAATCAATGCTCTGTATGTAATCTGACAAAAAAAAAATTCAGGAGTTGGGGGATTGAAGACCAGAAAGAAAATTATTTTATAAAAATGATAGAAAATATGGGAATCTTTCAACAGGTGAGTAAATGTGAAGCTCCTTTATGTGGTGGAATGAGGGCTGGGATGCCACAGATGGACTCAGTATCAGTCATTCACAGCAAGACGAGGCTACCCAGCTATAGAGAGAACTCCGCATTTTCCCAGCATGATTTTCCTCTCATTAACACATAGTTACATACACCCATTGTTTTTAAGTGATGTATTCATGATTTACACCACTGTAAGAGACAGGAGAATTGTGCCTACAGTTTGTATTCTTCCTGTGACCTCACGCATACTGTAGTAAAATTGTACAACCACCGAAGAAACTGAACAGATGTGAGTTTGCATGCACCAAGTCAAAGCCTAAGAGAACTTATCATTGTATCGGAAAACATTTACTTTGCCTTTTATTTGTTCACTAACATCTGGTAACCAGTCCCTGGGGAATAATATTGTGTTTTGCAGCTCCAGGAATCTCTCTGTATTGTCTTTTTGGTAAACAGAGAATCAAGACACCTGTACCTAAAACAAACTTATTGGAGTTGGATCTGACATGCTTCCTGAGATTGTTTTTTTAAATCTCAGGCCCTGACCATTTGTGATTATTAAAGCTCATATGACACTTGTTGCAACATCTGGAGTATTAATCTCAGTATGCTAGTAAAATTCCAACTTGGAAAATAGCATCTTGTCTTCCTCCAGTTCCCCACTGAGTAATCAGTTGGATACATTTTACTTCACTTTCTGGATAAAAGAATCTGATGTGCTGCTGGCACACATTGACTGCTGCTGTCAAACCCAGAGGCAGCTGCATCTCTATGGCGAGCAACTGAATACACTCTGCATAAGCTGCTGTCGTAGAGGAAATGATTTGGTTTTCAACCAGCAGGTAGCGTGTGAACATAGATACCTATAAATATAAGGCTAAAGAGCCAGTCTCAGGTTTAGTCCACCTAGGTCCAGCACTGTTGAGGGGTTTCAAGCTGGTAATGGCAATTTAAAGTCAATCTGCCTCTTTCTAGGTACCCAATGTAAAGAATAAAGGGTAGGCATGATATAGGCATGATAGTTCAGAGCAATGAGCACTGCTCTGGTGCCTAACGTCCTTCAGCAATGGAATTACAAAGATGGAGCCACAAAGTCATGCAGTGTTATAACAAGATCATTCAAGGCACAACCAGCACAAATGGATAAAAATAACCCTGTCACCGAATGGAAAGAATCTGTGCAAACAGACCCATAGATTTTTAACCTGCCTCACTGTCTCCAAATGAAAAGCCAGCATCTAATCAAACTGCTCTGAGTAGCTAGAGAAAATTCAGGGGACTGGTGCTGTGGGCCATGCCCACGTCTCTCCCCATACTGATCATCAGTGCCAGCTGGAGGAGCGAACCTCAGGTTGATCTGAATGCTTGCAGGCATAAGCAAACAATTCTATAACAGCTGAGACTGGCAGACTGAGCCATGCATCACATGCAAAGGCCAGGAACAAATTAAGTGACCTGTAAAGCCAAACAAACATTTGTGTTGCTTTCATTGAAAGAGTGTAGGGTACTAGTGGTCTTGAGCGGAATACAATGCTTTGCCCAAAGTCACTGAAAAGTCAGCAGCGTTATGATTTATTGTTGTGGTCTACAACTCTGCAGAAGTATCTCTACATTTGTATGATGTGACCCTGTGATCTTCTCAAATGGAACTACTTCAGGAATAAAGAGGTTAACTGAGATAAAGAGAATGAACAATCATTCCTGAAAAGTAAAGGTGAACATAGAGCCTGGTTCAGGAAAGCATCCCTAATTAGTTCAGTGCTTAAACACAAACTTGACTTTACGTATCTGATGAAGTCCCATTGAAGCTCGTGGAACTTAATCTCATGCTTAACTGTTGTCCTGAATAGGTCCATATTTAAATGTGTGTTTGAGTGCAATCCTGAATTAGGGTCTTAGTTAGCAATATGATACCAGTCAGCTCTGTGTTCTTGGAGAACCAGGGTGTGGTATCTAGCCTGTCTGACTCATGAAAGACACCCCCATATACACACCAGTCTCTGCTTGAACCAAAACTGATCAGAGAAAAGGCTTGCAGAGAGCAGTGAATGGCATTGGGAGATACATCTAGACCCCTCCTGACAAGGGCGACAAGATTAAGACATCTCCATTTGCATGCAGAATGGAGAACAGAGACAACTCCCCTAGCCTCATCTGCATGAAAAAGGGGACAGGGATTCATCTCATTAGCATACGGAATAAAGAACAGAGAACCACACTGAACTCTGGGACCAGAAAAGCAGGGAAGGACTACATCATGGGGGATCTCTGCTCCAGATGTTAATGAACCTATGCCTGCACAACCCAGCTCAGCAGTTATCAGACCAATTCTAGTAATGAATCCTTGATTGATATCACTGCTCTACAGCCAAAATGCTTCTGAAATAAATCTAGTCAAACTTTACTAATTCTGGGTCACTGAGAACGAAAATGATGCTTAAAATTGTTGATTGGCTCTAGTTTTCAAGATATGCTATTGGGTCAGTATATACAACCCTTGACTTGGGAATGGCGGAGAATAAGTGAGTTATAAAGGGAAGGGATCTCAATTTAAACCAGAAATGACTAAAATACATCTTTGACTGGATCTATGAATAAATCTATGACTGGGTTTGGACAGTACTTGCTTTTTAGGCAAAACAATGAATGATGCAATCTGAAGCTGGTATTGTGTCATACATGATATGAATTGCATCATGTTATTCCTAGAAGTCATGGATGATGCAATCATAACGAAGCTTACATCACTCTGCTGAACAAATTGCCCTATATCAGCTCTAGAAATCATACAGTGTCGTGCTCTCTTATTTGTCAGTGTTTGATTTTGCAAAGGGACACATTTCTGTTTAGCTAAAGTGAGCAGAGATGCCTCGTATTTGTGTGAACAGTGCAGATAACTTCTGCTATGTTTGTGGTGAAGTGACTTTTGCATCACAAAAGCGCAGTATAACCACTATGGTTAAGAAAGCCTATCACCTTTATTTTGGCTGCAAAACTGGAGATCAGGACAAGAGGTGGGCCCCACACATATGCTGCAACACTTGTGCAACAAATCTTCGCCAGTGGTTAAACAGGAAAAGGAAATCTATGCCTTTTGCAGTGCCAATGATTTGGAGAGAGCCAACAGATCATACCAGCAATTGTTACTTCTGCATGGTGCCTCCAGTTGGGAAAGGTGTGTCAAAGAAGAAAAAGTGGACTGTGAATTATCCAAACATTCCATCAGCTATACGCCCAGTACCCCACGGAGAAGGACTGCCGGTTCCTGATGCACCAGAATCATTCTCACTTGAGTCAGACGAGGACGAGGAAGAGGATGAAACTTCTGGTCCTGAACCATCAATGTCACAGGACCCACATTTTCTCCCATCCTCCTCCTCTGAACCACACCTCATAACACAAGGTGAACTGAATGACCTTGTCAGGGATTTGGAACTACCCAAGAGTAAGGCAGAGCTGTTGGGCTCCAGACTACAGCAATGGAATCTCCTGGCAGGTGATGTTAGGGTTTCCATGTTCCGTGACCGTCAAAAGGATCTTGTCCCATTCTTCTTCATGGAAGGTGAGCTTGTAGCCTGCAACAACATCGATGGTGTGATGGCAGCCCTCAACATCGTTCACGATCCAGATGAGTGGAGACTGTTCATTGATTCATCGAAGACGAGTCTTAAAGCTGTTGTACTGCATAATGGCAATGTTTTGCCATCAATTCCAGTTGGTCATGCAGTCCATATGAAGGAAACCTATGACAACATGAAACAACTTTTGAGGTGCATAAACTATGACCAACATCAGTGGCAGCTTTGTGGCGATTTGAAGGTTATTGCTCTCTTGCTTGATCTGCAGACTGGATACACAAAGTACTGCTGTTTTCTCTGCGAATGGGATAGTCGTGCAAGAGATTCCGACTACATCAAGAAAGATCGGCCACTCCGACAGTCATTGGAGCCTGGGAGGAAAAGTGTTCAGCATCCACCACTTGTTGAATCAAGGAAGATTTTGTTACCACCCTTGCACATCAAGCTGGGTCTGATGAAGAACTTTCTCAAGGCCATTGACAAAACACAAGCAGCTTTCAAGTACCTCTGTGGAAAATTTCCAAGGTTAAGTGAAGCTAAGATAAAGAAAGGTGTCTTTGTTGGTCCTCAGATTCGTGAACTTCTTCGAGATGATGCATTTGACCATGCACTGCGTGGCAAGGAAAAGACGGCACGGAAAGCCTTCCAGTTAGTGGCAATAAATTTTCTCGGAAACAACAAGGCAGACAACTACAGGTTGTTGGTGGAAAACCTCCTCAAGGCATACAAAAGCCTTGGTTGCAACATGTCACTAAAGATACATTTTTTGCACTCTCATCTAGATTTTTTTCCACCGAACTGCGGAGCAGTGAGCGACGAGCACGGCGAGCGATTTCACCAGGACATTGCAACAATGGAGAAACGCTATCAGGGCAAATGGAGCCCATCAATGCTTGCAGACTATTGCTGGACAGTGGCAAGAGATGCTCCATTTAATGAATACAAGAGAGAAGCCAAGAAGCGCCGAGTAGACACTGAATAGAACTAAACTATGTACATAATAGTTTTTTGCCTTTTGTTTCATAATAAATTTTATTTATATAACCCTTTTGCTGATTTTTAAAGTGTTACATAAACAGGACAGGTGAAATATTATCATATAAAGCAACCATAAACACATGAAAAGACCTAGGTTTACAATTTATGATTAAAACTCTATCTACACAATATACATAGACATAAAATGTAAAAACTTAAATATCTTAGAAACAGTAGCCAATCAGTTGTTTTAATTGTCATATTTGAATTCAGCACATCAAAATACATAATAAATAGCACATTTTACCTCTGAAGCAGACGACTTCTCAAAAATTGTAGACCAGTGTATCCAAAATACTGAAGCAGCCTAGTTGCATTGTGAACTCCCTGGAAGAAAACACCCCCCATAGCCAAGAGTGACCAGCTCCTATTATCTAGCCTAAAGAAAACCCTTGACTTATCAGTTTACCTATAAACAAATCTAGTGTTCTCCCTTGAACCATTGTATTTTCTCTACAAAAATCCCTACTCACACTCCAGTAAGTGTTCTGATGCATGGACCCAAACTCTGCATCGGTTCCACTGGAATTCCATCTCCTGACTGATCGTGCTGGGGGCTCTGCCTGTCTCCAGCACTCAGGACCCTGAGCTACCACCATCACCCAGGAACCTCAACCAGTTCAAGCCTCATGGAGTGCGTGAGATCCCTGCCCCCCCCCCCCGCTCTGTTTTCTTTTCTACCTCAGATATTAACCTTTAATAATGTAACTGTTATGTATGTTTAGCCCTCTTTGTGTAATTATTATTCAATAAATAACGTTTATGGTTAAGCTGGTTGCTTCCCCATTTATTCTGCAGCAACGCTTCTTTTACCTAAGCTAAAGATCCCTGTAGCACCCAAAAATACTGTGGGGTTTGCTCATCAAGTGGGTTACGACCAGTACAATTGTGATTTGAAAGTGGGGATAGGGACGTGCTGAACCTGTGGCACATGGGAGGGCAGCTTGAAAGTGCTGCTTTTGCAGGATAGCTCCATTGGGAGGGGACTTGCAGAAGGGAGAAGTAGAGCTCCATATAATAACACAAGTGACACAAGCAGTACATTGATAGAATTCAGAAACCCGCCCCCCAGAAGAGTAACCCTAATAAACGAGCATACCCCAAAGTAACGGGCAAATCTGGTAACAAATAGCAGATGTTACATTTATCTTGACAAACTCCATTGCCAAAAGGCAGGATCTAACCCAGAGCCCCAGATTCAGACACTCCTGTACACTGGGACTGTTAGCAATCCAAACCTGATCCAAACCTGAATTTTGGGACATTAGCTTTTTCCTGAACCAGCTCCTCAGGCGCTGTAATTTGGTGGAGCTGTGTTTATTTCAATGGAGCTACAGTGATTTACAGTAGCTGAATAACTAATTGTTGATTCTGTCATGGTAGCATATTGAACCATGTGTCTACTTTGACTGAATTATTGCACTAATCTCTAAAGTCGGTTAATTCTTCTTCTGGATTAATTTCTAAAATCTAGAGACAGATAATATGCAAGAGAGAAAACTTCACCTGTCGACCAAAAATGGACTGCAATTTTATACACGTCCTCCACTCTCACAAATTTTGCACCTAGCAAATCTCCAGTTTGCATATATAAGTGGTATTTACTTGCACAGTTTCAGTAATAATTACACTTCTAGCTGCCCAATTTGCTTATGCAAGTCATGTTTGCCAGTGCAAATTTCTCCAGAGGAAAATATGGAGCCTCACTGGATATTTTACATGAAGAGACTGATTAGGGCCATACAGTTCATAAAATTAGTATTCCTTGGCATTTGGAGATGTAAAGAGATAGCTGCTGAGCATAATTTTGACTATATGTGGAGCCCTGGAAGAACAAGACCATTCTGTCTGCATGGTTATTTATGCAAGGGTCTACTCAGTTTGTGTAAAGTCATATCCTACGGGCATGTTCGTAACAGCACTGAGTTCTTGTTCAAAAGGAAAAGTTGAACAAGGAAGTGTCATTCCAGATTGTACCATTGAGGGGAGCTGCTAATTGTGTTTTTTCTCTTGCATACAGCAACACTGGTTTGGATGAGAGACGATGGGGTGGGAAGGCTGATCCAGAAAGAAAAAAGGAGGGAGTGGCAGAGGCTAGTGAGGATGTGTGAGAGAGGACAGTTGTGTCATTTGACTGGGCTTGGCAGAATTCATTTTTTTTTTTAAATAATTTCAGTGGATGACATCAGTGTTTATGTTTAAGCATTTTTTTATTTTTATCTACTGAAATGTTCACAGTGGCTGGAAATTTCGTGGTGTGTGACAGAAAATGGGAGGGGCCAATAATTAATGACAGCAGACGTTGAGAATCAAAAACAAAGTTTTATAAGCATTAAACCACAAATTGTCAGCATCACATGTCAAAATATACACAGTAAACATCCTGCAATCAAACTCTATTAACCTCTCAAGCTGCATTGTTTTTTTCTTACTTTGCCTATCTGTAATTTTCCATCATCATCGATGGAAATATTTTTTCAGTTTGTGTGTACAGTGAAATCAACATTTACCAATAAAAATCTAATCCTTCCAAGCAGGGCTGCCCAAAGGGGGGGGGGGCAAGTGGGGCAATTTGCCCTAGGCCCCAGGCCCCACGGGGCCCCCACGAGAATATAGTATTCTATGGTATTGCAACTTTTTTTTTATGGAAGGGGCCCCCGAAATTGCTTTGCCCCAGGCCCCCAAATCCTCTGGGCAGCCCTGCTTCCAAGCCATCATATGCCTATGATGAGAATGCTGGGATTGGGACTAACCATGGGAGAAGAACAGGCAGCATTCTTGGTGGGGGCAGAAGCAGGAATATACTAAGTTATGGCTTCCAGAGCACGCTTAACTTCCTTTGGACGTTGTGACACATAGGCTTTCCCATCAGAATAACCTAAACATAAGGCCGTTCTGTAAATTTAGGTTGGGCAATTTGTTCTTAAAACACTCTGAGTCATGGTAGATGCAAGTTTTCTGATCTAAGGGCCAAATCCCAAGTCCTTACACACTTTTGTCTCAGTCTTTGATTTACACAGGAATTTGCCTTAGTAAGCACTGAATTGGGATCCAGATATGGACACAAACCAGAATCCAAGCACTTCCCAAACTTTAGGAAAGTTTATGTTCCAATCTGGTGATTGTGGCTTAGGCTAAAATGAACCTAGGAAATCTTTGTGTTCAGAGAGCAGTTGTACCTATTTGTAAGTCTTAATAGCAGCTATTTTAACCAGGGAGGACAGTCCTTGGAATAGAATCTATCTTATTGTGGGAACGATGAATGAATGTAAACCTAATTCAGGGAGCATGATTTATTTAACTCCTTTGGCACCAGCTGAACCAGAATTTTCCTCTCGATTCACAAACCACACTACTGCAAACAATCATTAAATGTTCATTTCGCTCATATAGGCTAAGCATGTTCATGGCTGTATGTAAGGAGTCATCCAAGTTGCATAAAAAAGACACAGAACAGTATGTCAACATCTGGCCTAAACAAACTTTTTATATAAATACAGATGGTTTGGTTTAATAAAAATAAGTGTAAATAACTATGTAAAGTTTTTAGGACAAATTAAGCCTGGTTTTCTTTCCCGTTTTCCCCCCCATGCTCAGTACGTTGCGTTCCTTTGCTATTGCATTTAATCACATTTATATAATAAACCATTATTGGGAAATGGAAATTGCTTTTGGTTTTGCAAAATTTCATTGCTTGAGTTTGCAATTGATCCAAAGCCCCAAAGTTGAGGAATTAAAAGCACTGGCTCTGTTTCCAGCCCACCTCGGATTAGAATTTATATATGACAAATGCTAATCCATATTGCTTAATATGCTTCTAGAAGGTGCTCAGATACTTGGGTGATGAATTTGGACTAAGAACCTGAATACGATAGAATAGAATTCACCTACTGGCCAGATCCTGAACTCTAACTCAGGGCTTGACTCTGCAGGGATGAACACCTCTTTCCAAGCATTGGACATCACAGCTCCCATTTGCCTGAGGCTTGATTTGCATCCTTTACTCGTGTTGGACAGTTCTTCACTCAAAACAAACAGTTCTGTGGACTTCAATGAGATTACTTGTGAGAGTAAGGGTCTACTCAGTGTGTATAAAGCTATTAGTAATGAGTCCTTAAATGAGAGTTGATATATATATATATACTGTACCTTGAAGGACGAGGCTGTCGGATTTTAAGATTTCTTACCCAGGCAATGGGAGCTTTGGCAGAATAAAACAGAGTGCCAGGTTCAGAATTGGCACAATAATACGGCGTTCTCCACTTGAAACTTCACCCATTAGCAAGGGAGGTCAGAATTTTCTAAGAGAACTGAACAATACATTTTACATAAATGGCCCAAACTCTGTCAAATTTGTGGTGACAACTTGGGCCAACCTAATAGAGGCATCTCCAAGATTAACTGATGATTTGGGTTAAAAAAATAAATCTACCAACATGGCTTATTTTGGCTGACAAAAACACTGACAATGAATAATTCTTCAGCATAACTTCAGGACGTCTGCATAATGTACGCCTCAAGCCTGACACTTGCAATGACCTTTGATGACTCCCATCTTGCAAACATCATATCATGAAAACTCCACGCTCCAGGGCTAATAATCCAATAAACCCAAATCTTTGCATTGCTTCCTGTTTTGCTAGACTTTTGCATCTCTCTCTCTCGCTCAATTTTCTTCTTTGTAAACAAAGCCGAGGGATTCATTTGCCAGATGAAACATGCCTTGTCAGAAAGCTCTTGGTGCCAACAACACTACAATACTCTACATGAGAAACTAATGAAAAGTATAGAAGCTAAATATGAAAAATAAAGTTAGGCCCACTGTTATCTGGAGAGGCAGGGAAAAATACATTCCTTGGCTGGGAATTAATAGAATGTTTACAGCAGGGGAACAAATAGTAGGAATGAATGTCTTTGGTTTTCCTCTCGAAACAAGTCATGGACTGGGAAGATTATTATTTTGGTGTTAATTTTACCATTAAAGCAAAACTGAGCACTAGTCTTTGATGACCATCGTTAGGGTTACCATTCGTCTGGATTTCCCCGGACATGTCCGGCTTTTTGAGCTAAAAATAGCGTCCGGGGGGAATTTGTAAATGTCCGGACTTCCCCCCCCCCATGCAGAGCACGCGCGGCTAACAGGGCAGCCGGCCGGATGGTGCCACTTACATGGGGCTCCGACAGCCAGAGAGAGCCCCTCCTCCTCTCTCCTGCAGCAGAGATCCCTCCCTCCCTCCCTCCCTGCATTCGCAGATCGCCTCCGGCAGTCTGGAGCTCCTCCCCGGCTCCTCCTTCACTGCTGCCCAGCGTGCCGGGACGAATGGCTCAGGCCGTTCCTGAGCAAGTTCACAGAGACGTTAGGCGAAGGCCAACAACAAGGGGGCCAGGGGGTTGGAGAAGGGGCAGGGAGGTTTTGGAGGGGGCAGTCAAGAAACGGGGGGGTCGGGAGTTCGGGGGGGGCTTTCTGGGGGG
>NW_020698262.1:9043674-9059898 GCF_002925995.2 Terrapene triunguis | reverse complement strand
TGGTTGGATGGGGCGTGGGAGTCCCAGGGGTCTGTCTGGGGGTGGGGCTGTGGATAAGGGTTGGGGCAGTCAGGGTACAGGTAGGGGGTAGGGTTCTAGGGGGCCAGTTAGGATGGGGGGAGGGTCTCAGGAAGGGGCAGTCAGGGGACAAGAGGCAGGGAGGCTTAGGTAGGGGGTGGAGTCCTGCGGGGCAGTTAGGGGCAGGGGTCCCAGGAGGGGGCAGTCAGGGGACAAGGAGCGGGAGGAGGGTTGGGGGTTCTGAGGGGGGCGGGAAGTGGGAGGGGCAGGGGCGGGGCTAGGGCAGGATGGGGGCGGGGCTCCTCCCGTCCTCTTTTTTGCTTGCTGAAATATGGTAACCCTAACCATCGTCAGCTATGCTTCGTGATGATTTTTTAATTTAGGTCACATAAACCTGAACTTTGCAGAAAATATACCCACTACTAATGTCCTAGCTCATTTCTGGGCAACTTTAAGGAAATTTGCATTCATGTTATGCACCCAAAATGGTACAATGCCCATTTTGTACTTGGTCTCACATTGTAGCGATGATGCTTTCAGAGCTGCAGGCTTTCCATCACTGAGTGCATTGATTTGGTGCCATCAGTGCAGTACCAGTGTTGATCCCGCTGCTGCTCTATCCCACGGGGCTTCTGTGCTGCCTTTTAGGGGTGCTGCAGCAAAGAGCTGCTACTACGTTTTCTCCAGTTGTACATTTTCTCAGAATAATTAGTTCCAGATCGGATTGCACAATCAAGTTGTATCTTAAGGCCAAAACCGCTCTGTCTATTATCAGGACACAGAAATGAAGGGTTTTGCTTTCCAACTTTCAGTTCGAGTTACACAAAGTGCTCGCTTTCTCGCCCCCCTTTCTTTTATGATTTTTTCTACCTTAACCTGAATGAATACAAACATAATTAAATAATCCTAAATAAGATTCAAACAGCACTAAACTAGCCACATAAAGTGCTCCCATTCATCCATTGTGTAGGCTAATTTATTCTGACACCGTTTCCTATAGCACACGTACCAGTTTAATATGTTATGAAAAGAGACTATGAGCCTGATTGAGATCAATGGATTTGGCCTCCACGGTCCAGATCCCATATTTACTGTGTTGCGATAAAGGGTGGATGCCATTGTGTTCTTCTCCCAGGGCACCCCCTAGAGGCAGGGCAGGGCCTTTGCACTCAGCTAGCTGCTGGTCCATGACATCCAAGCATCTTGTTCCCTGGAATTATCATCTGTCGAAATTAGAGATGGATGAAAACAATAAGCTTGAATCTTAGCCCTGACCGATCTTATTTTAGAGATGGGTTACTGGAGGTTTAAATCTGTAGCCTTGGATCCAACCCCAACCGCTCTGAGGGTTTGATTCTTTAGTCCAGATACAGCTAACAGGTCATGAGGATGCTCATTCTCATGAGATTTGGGCTTGAGGTCTATCTAAATAACTTGAAAGTGCAGTTGAAGATGTTCAGCTAGTTCCTAGCTGGCTAATTATTAAGTTTTGGAAGAGAGCAAAGGATCTACCATAATGCAACACTGGTCTCTGGGGCTACTTACTCCCCAAACCAGCTGACTGGTGCTAATAGGGTCTACTACAGTATCTCTCCGTTTATTTCGATCTTTCTAACGCACTTATCATCATAGTATCTCTGTGTTAATGTGATAGCTGCTATCTTGGCTGACTCAGGAGATTGAACTGGGGCCGCTTCCGAGTTGAGAGCTAATGACAGCTTGAGCTAAAGAGCCGGAGTCTGTAGTTTGAGGTTGTAACAGACTCACATCCTGCACAAATCAAGCACAGAAGGGTGCATATAACACACAGTGACCCGTGGGCTAAAGTAACAACCTGAAGCAGAGCAACCATCAGATGGTAGCAATCTCACAAGACTTGATGATCGTGTGAGAATTCAGCCCTTTTTGGCCAAAATTTCACAAAACCAGTTCATGAGATTTTGATGCTGTGAAATGCAAACTTAAACCCTCGCCCTGGATTCCAAACTTCAAACCCCAGCTTAAAACTAACGCAGATCCAAACACTGCCCTCCTTGCCCATCTCCACCGGAAGCAGAGACCTCTGAGAATGGTGTCACAGTGCCAGTCAGTCAGTACTTTTCCAAACTGTGATGCCACTAGTAAAGCACTCTATGGGGGGGGGGCCCATTTTATACATCCAAATATAAATGATTATGTCAATGAATAGCGAATTTGCAGAAATACCTCCTGGTAGGGGAGGAAATTCTTCCCAATAGGACAGAAAAGGAGCACAGTGGCACCAAAAATGCCATCTCTCTCAATTCCCTTTCATTGAGAGAGACCATCCCTTTGCAGATCTGAATGTCTTCTCTGTAACGCTTAACTCATTACTATTTACAGTACAACTCAGTCCTCCAAAGGTTTTATCAGCATGCCAGAAATCTCCCGATGTTCAGTAGAACACACCGGCTCTCCCAAGACTGTCCCTGCTTTGTATTTTTGTTCTTTTAGAGCTTATGAGCTCCTGAGAGCCAAAGCTTCAATCCTACAGTTTAGATACTTTGCAAGATTGAGAAACATACTAGCTCCAGACCTACAGATTATTACTATTTATTATTTGTGTTACCAAAGTGCCTGGGAGCCACAGTCGTGAGTCGGGATCCCACTGTGCAAGGCCCTTGTAATGAGTCATCTCTGCACCTGATAAGTACTGCTGAGCCCAATGAGTCACCCCTCAGCCTGATTACCTGAGGGCTCCATATCTATCAACCAAGGCTAAGCCAATCCACAGACAAAGGTTTAACCAGATGCCCCCAAGGTCAGGGATACAGGGTTTCAATGAGAGCAGCCATTCCAGTCTGCTGAACACCGCCATGTCACCAGGAGTATCCCCCCGCCGCTAGTTGGTTCTGAGAGACTGATCCTGCTCCAGCCTTATTCTAACCCTGCTCTTGGTGCCTGATTCTTGCTCTGACCCCCAGCCCGACCACTACGTCTGACCACCACTGCGCCAACTACAAGCCCTGACCAATGCTCCTTCAACCACTAGGCCTGACCATCCACGTCTCTGTTGACTACGCCATACAAACACAGAACACAAAGACAGTCCCTGACCCAAGGAACTCTCAATCTCTGTATAAGACAGGAGACAACAAACAGCTACAACATGTTGGGGGGAGCACAAGGAAACAGTGAGAAAATATTGGTCAGCATGACAAGGCAACTGTCTCTGCAGACCAGCGGCCTAAACATTGTCAAGGTGTTTGTACGCATCACGCCACTGGAAAGATCTGAGGAGGGATTTGAAGGTGGACAATGAGGTGGCTTTGCAGATGTTTAGGAGGGGCTCCTCTGGAGCAGCATAGAGGACAGCACAAAGGTGTTCTTTGAAAACAAGTTGGCTGTGGAAGTTGGTGTGATGGGCCAGTTGGAGGTGAGCATTGACAGCATGATCGCGAATGACAGCTGATGGTAGGGTGGGGATTTAAAATTCACCTTTGTGCAGATGGCACACTGAGGCCTATGTTCCACTTAGATCCCATGTTAGCCCTCAAAACAGTGGGATTTAAGTGACGCCTAAGCATTGTGTGGTTCCTTTGTACAGGAGAATTTCAGGCACTAAGACTGTTGATTCTGTCCTCCAAAGCTCCTGTACTTTGCAGGATCAGAATTCTTGCACCACGTGGGTCTTGTGGAGCTTCAGTCAAGCTGGTGGGTCATACCCAACCTTAGGATAGCAGAGTTTCTGTTAAATGGGATTCAGATAGTCAAGGTTTCATTGTACAACCCATAACTGCCTTGGGCAATGTTACCTGAAGCAAGATATCCCGAGTTCCAGATTAGAAGTACAGCAGGTGCTGCAGCGAGCCAATTAGACAAGAAATCTAGGAGATATTGTAGGAAAAATTCCAAAAGCTTTCAACTCCATGTGCAGCTGCAATGAGGAAAGCAAACAGGATGTTGGTTGCACTGATACAGGAATGCAATAAAACTGAAAAGAAATGGTTATTATTGTACAGACGCCCCCCGACTTACGCAATCGTTCTGTTCTGGAAAGCCTTGCATAACTCGAATTTTGCATAAGTCGGAAACCTATACCCGTACGTTACGCAAAAAATTCCGCAACTCGAAAATCCTATTTCTGGCTTATGGAACTTTTTCCGTAAGTGCGAATTTGTGTACGTTGGGTCTTGCGTAACCCGGGGAGCGTCTGTATAAGGAAATTATAAGATCTTGCCCAGAGTATGATCTATGGTAAAGAAACTAGATCAGATCTCAAGTCTTAAGGTAGGCAAAATGTTCAGGACAATGTGTTTATCCCATTACTCCAATACCCATGGGTCGATTGGATGCAACTGAAGAGGATTTTTTATGTGTTTGTTTTGCTTTAATGCCAAGTTGCGAAAGAAAATTAATAAATTGCTACAAATTAACCTTTGACAAGAGAATCACACCCATTGCTAGTGTTGTTGTCCAACCGCTCACCCAACCACCCTTATTAATGCCACCAAATAACTCACAAAGCAACTGTAATTCAAAGAGCCCCCTTATGCGCCACTGGCAAAAGTATTCCCATGAAGAGCTCCCACAAAAACAAACAGAAAGGAGCAATAGTACCTCTTAGAATAAGGTAAGTCACCAGTTTGAGATTGCTTAATGCCCAGACCTTCAAGTGAGCCTGCCTTAGTCTACAAAGTAGAGAGTCAGGGTGGGTGAGGTAATATCTTTTATTGGACCAACTTCTGTTGGTGAAAGAGACGAGCTTTCAAGTCACACAGAGCCCTTCTTCAGATCTGGGAAAGGTACCTGAAGAGTAACTCTGTGTGGCTTGAAAGCTTGTCTCTCTCACCAATGGAAGTTGGTCCAATAAAAGGTATTACCTCACCCACCCTGACTCTCTAGCATCCTGGGACTGACACTGCTACAACTATGCTACATACAACAATGTTAGTCTGGAAATGTCAGAGAAGGGACAGCATTCCAAAAGAAGTGAATTTATGACCGCTGGTGCTTCGCCCTCTGCTATATTTCATGCTCTGAAAAGTTTAAACCAAATATTTTGTAAACATTTTTCAGCAAAAGACACACCGAAGAAAGAGAAGAACAAGAAAAAAGAACCCTGTTCCTAATTAAGCAAATAAAGCAGGGTTGTTTAATAAAACTGATCCAATAACAAATTGCCCTTGTGCAATGTTAAAAAAAAGAATTTGTACTTGCTGATACACTTATTTTTAAAAAAGTAACAAAATGTACAGCCTCACTCACTCATCAAAATATTAATTTGAACAGATTTCAGAGACAACATATTGTGATTTGTCAATCCAGTCTCTAAAAATTGGTAATAAATAAATATCCATTTAAAAAATATATATAACAATAAAAAAGACAGGGAAACAAATAATCTTTTTGTACTGGGTTTGAATATTTGAGACCGTGAATGCCAACAATAAGGTGATACATGAAGATATAAACTCACTCCATTCAGGTATATGATCCACTATGAATTCTATAAATAGATATATTGGAAAACTCAGTTATGAATAATTTCCCTCTGCACATATAGTGTGTAGTAAAACTATCGGAGCTCACCCCTTCAGGCCATGTCACATTCATAGATTCAAGGACTGGAAGGGACCTCGAGAGGTCATCAAGTCCAGTCCCCTGCCCTCATGGCAGGTCCAAATACTGTCTAGACCATCCCTGATAGACATTTATCTAACCTACTCTTAAATATCTCCAGAGATGGAGATTCCACAACCTCCCTAGGCAATTTATTCCAGTGTTTAACCACCCTGACAGTTAGGAACTTTTCCCTAATGTCCAACCTAAACCTCCCATTGGATCACGCTATGCAAAATGTTCATTTTAGGACACACAGATTTAGCAGGCTCAGTTCCAATTATCATCGGATACCGATGATAAAATTCCCCACTCTGGAGTTTGCTCCAGGGATGAGGCATTCCCGAGAATTCCAGACTTGTTCAACAAACAGAGTTCTTCATTAATGGGTCATTTGAAGAGGTTAGTGGTTCAATGAAAAACACCAAACTGAGGATGGGTTTCGTTAACTTTCAGGCCCGTAAAATTGGTCTGGAGTGAAATGTCAGATAGTAATCCCTTACTCGCCTGGAGTAGTATGTAGATATACAACCAATCCTATTGAAATCAACAGAACTATTAGCAGAATATAGGCTGCCACTCAAGGTGAGTAAGGGAACTGCAATCTGGTCCCGACAAGAGAACAAACTTTTACATGAGATTTCTGTACTTCCTGCGTCTAGTTGGATTGAAAATATCATGAGAAACACCAAGTATTTCAGTGCTTCCTGTCCCAGCTAGAAGCAAAAAACAGCAAGAGGCCCAGGAAAATATAAAAAGTATGGGAAAAAGTTACTTACTTTATTTTAGTCTGTGCTGAGCTCTTATTTATCTGATCTTCCCTAGTTACCAGTGCATCATAGTTGGCTTGTACATTTTCACAGAGTAGCATAGATGTTACATAAACTTACATTTTCAATGTCTACAAAAGAACAAAGAGGAAAATACTTCTTTTTATTATTTTAAAGGCAACTTTTGTGCTGCAGAATTGCAAGAAACCATTAAAAGATCAGATTTCCACCACAGAAAAAGTCAGCATCAGAGAAGACATTGGAAGGAAACTTGAAAGTGGTGGCAGAGAGAGGAGAAAAAAAATGGAAGGAGTTTCATTTTATTCAATTTTTCAGTCTTTATCTTCACCTTAGACCCTTAAGTCTTCTAATTGGTCATTATCTGACTAAAAACCTAGACATGGGTAATTATTTCTTAAGTATTTAGCTATTCATCTTTTCTGTTCTACATGTGGTGACATTTTTTAGCTTGAAAAACTCTCTCTGTATGTCAAATACATACCTTTCTCCTTGTTTCTTAATAAGGATTGCTCTTTGCATCATCTGCTCCTGCTACCAAATGGAGACCATCTATCTCACTTGGGCTATATTGATTTGTTTTCTGTAGAAGACACAATGTTTTTAATAGTGTTTCTGGATTATTATTTTTTCTTAGTTGAGACAACAAATGTTTCAAAACGGCATAAAACTCCCACACATGTAAAGGACTGACTGTGATCTCCCCCCGGGCGCCTTCCTTTTGCTTCCCTGTCATTTTCTGCAGGGAAGCACAGGGATTCTGGGGGGAGAGGGCGTTTTCTATGGGCGTGCAGTCACGCAGAATCCCCCCAGGAGTAATGTGTGCACATGGCCACCTCAGTCTAGGTGCCTGGCAATCTAATTCACACCTAAGACCCAGCAGGATCCTCATACTAGGAACTCCCCCATCTAGATCACCTGTGGCGCCTGATCCAGTAGGCATTCTCAGAGTGTTCCTACACCTACACAGAACAGCCAGTGATAGGTCTCCTACAAGAGTGCCCTAAACTCTGGGATGTGGGGTATCCTGGTGCAGGCCTCTCTCAATTTCAACTGTTAAAGCCGTTCCATTGTGTATAAATAATTAAATATTCATTGGGGAACATGAGTCTCCTACATCAGTGCCTTAACCAAGGGGCTATAGGGGCATTTTCACTCTCTCTGGCCAATGCAATCCCCTGAGAGGTGGGAGACCCAAGTTCAAAAACCATCTCCACGTCAGGCAGAAGGGGGAACCTAATGCAGGTCCCCTACATCCCAAGTGACTGCACTAAAAGATGTAGGGGGGCACCACCACCTTAGGGTGGCCAGATGTCCCAATATTATCAGGACCATCCCAATATTAGGGGCTTTGTCTTATATAAGCAACTATACCCCACTGTCACGGGGTACGTACACCACGTCATGGAGTGTCAGCATGGACAGCGTGTGAACCGCTGGCTGGGGAAGGCTAGCCCACAGCCCCCCACTTCCATCCGAGGCCCCACTCCTTCCGCAACCTCGGAACCTCCCCCCCATGGCTGCCAGCCCCCACCCCAGGCTGGCTAGTGCCCACAGCTCCCCGCCCTAACCCCGGAGCACCCGGAGGGAGAGCGCGCGGCGACGCCGCTGCAGCCCCGAGAAGGCGGGCGGCGTGGCCCCAGCCACTGGAGCCCAGTGGTACTGCTAAAGTGGGACCCTGGGGGTGGAGTGTGGATGGGGCCATGCCTGGCTGTTTGGGGAGGCACAGCTTCCCCCAGCCTCCCCTACCTGCTGCCCATGAGTGTCTGGTCATGTATGTTTGAAAAAAAAAGAGACTATGCCATCAGCGGTTAGGTTCTATACTGGTGACCCTGACTATAAAGCATGGTAGTATGGCCTAGTGGCTGGAGTCAATAAAGCAGCCCTTCCTTACAGGGTTGCATTGGCCTAATGGCTGGAGTCACTAAAGTAACCCTCCTCCATGGGGTTGTGCCCCCTATTGGCCAGAGTCATTAAAGTTGCCCTCCTCTGTGGGGCCTATTGGCCCGTCGGGGAAGTGGGACACCACCTAGGGGGTGTGTGGCATCCGGGGAAGGGGGACTCGGACCCTCCCTACTCCTCCAAGTCCCAACCCAGGGCCCTGGCAGTGATGAGGGTGCTCACCACTCAGTCAGCAGGGATCCCCCCGAAATATGCTGACCTGTTCTCCAATTCTACAACCGGAGCAATGTCTAAGTCCCCTGGAATGCTTCCTACCCAGCCTTCCACTGCAGTGGTCCACAGTTCCCCTGGGTCTCTGGGTCCTCGGCCTGGGCAGCTCCTGACAGCTCAGTCTGCTCTCTGGGTCTTGCAGGCAGCCTGGGATCCATCTGGGGCTCCTCATGTCTTGGCGCTGTGGTCAGGGCCTGTAGCAGCTCCTGGGCAAGAGCTTGAAATCTGCGTCCTTCCCCTTCAGCAGCCTGCCCAGACTGAGCTGGGCTGCTTGCTTTTATAGCCTGTCTCCAGGCTGAGCATGCCCAGTAGGGGCAAAGAGGTGTGGCCTCATCAGCCTGCAATGTGCACTTAACCCTTTCTGGGCCAGGACGTGGTAGGTACACCCCATCACACCCACCCATCTGGAAAAAAAAAAGTGTCCTGGTTTTTTGCAATTGCTATCTGGTCACCTTAAACCACCACCTTCTCCGTTTCTTGCGATAAATAGCTTAGGCACCAAACTCCAAGAGAGGGTTTATGGCTGAGAATCCCATTGTGCTTCCCTCCAGACTGGACTTGGGCACCTAAGTCCCTTTGAGAGGCAGGCTTAGGCCACACCCCTCTCCTCGGCATTTCCTACTGGCTAGCTTAGGTGGCTCCCTGCTCCGCGTGCTGGCTTTGAGGATCCTATTCTGAGGTGCCTCTCCCCAAGCATTGTACATAAGGCCTAACTTGGGGCCATGGATTCCATTGAGTGGCAAGGCGCAAAAAAATTAGGCCTTGCAACGCCTAAGTCCCTTGGAGGATCTAGCCTTGAGACCTGCCCCTCTCCCCCCCACATCATGAAGCTCTCTTGCTATTCCAAAGCCTGGAGAGGCGTGGGGTTTGTTAGCATAGGTAGGAGAGAAGGATTCTAACATTATCTGCACCCCCAGACCTCTCCTGAATATAAACCATATCCTTGTACTGGGATATGATGTGGCCCTATGGCCAACAGCTTAAAGTTAAGAATGTGCTTTTGCTGCATATAGATACATGGGGCAGATGCACAAAACATGGTACGTTTACACAAGCCTTATGGAACGTTTGCTCCATTGTACAATTGAACCATTACACACCAAGTTCCAGGAAAAAGCAGCTGTTGGCATTTTACCACTGGAATAAGGCTGTGTGTCTTCCCAGTTCTGTTGCTCATTCTCCAATCTAATTGTTATTCTTAATGTGATTATTCCCCCAAAGCCTGCTTTATAACAAAGTAGTTTGACCTTGGGATACCATTTACTGTGACCTTAATTGAATGGCTTATTCGGACTTAATTTATAAACATCTGTTTCATGTAATCAGCCAATAACCCAGGACCTGCAATAAATCATAAGCATCATCCAGACATTAGCTTTCTCATATCATTATCAGCTTCTAAAAACCTAGTCACTTTCAATTCTTCCTTGCATTCATAACACTCTGTATGATGAGTATAGCATTGCATGCCATAGACCAGCATAGCATGGTAGCACCCAAATATGATAGACTAGCTAGGCTATGGGAGAGGAAAAACTCGGATGAGGAGACAACTTGAATGAAAACCAAATGTAGAATCTAGTAGATTTGGTGTCTCAAACTCCAAGGGCTTGATCTTCCAATACACCAAAATCCTATCGACTTCAGGGAGAATTCCCCTCGTGGGACAAGAGAAGTAACAGCGTAACCAATTGAATCATCAGCAAACACCGGCTCTCCACAACCCAAGCATTTTCCAATCATGGAGAATCCTAAGGTGGGAGTCAGTCAGATCAGCTTCACAGGGTACGTCTACACTTCGAGCTGGGGGTATATCTGCCCACTCAAGGAGACATATCTGCGCTAGCTCTGAGCTAGCATGCTAAAAATAGAACGTAGCTATGATGGTGCAAGTGGTGGGGAGGGGCTAGCCAACCTCAGGAGAGCAACAGGGCCACAGCCTCTTTGACAAACACAAATCCGAACCTTATGAAATTGTCTCATGAAAGGCAGCTCAGGCTCACAAGGTTACAGGCAACTAACAACGTGTCCCATATGTCTCTAGATACGAAAGATTGTTCTTTGTTCTGTAAAACACTTTGGTCCAGGTGCTCAGCTGATGGGAACTGCTGTGTCTCACCACTGAAGTGGAGGGTCCAGTCCCTTATGTTTGTCAATTTCAGGATATTTCGGCAGGCAGCCATTTCTGCTGATTCACTTCTGAGAAGTGATGCGTACGTAATGTCTAATATCACAAGGCACTGAATACTCTATCCCTCCTGGAGTGAGTGGGAAGCATTCAACACCTTGAAGGGTCAATGCTTTAGGTTCAGCTCCTGCCACACACAATGAATTCACAGAGATCACTGAGAGAAATACAGCACAACCAGACCTCAAAATCCTTGGACATGCCATTGCTGAAAAAGCTGTTGCTCTTCAAACTACTTGGGTATCCTAGAATAAGAAAAACATGGAACAGAGAGATCGGTTGGCAGCATTCCTTGATTCATATTTCAAAGGGGAAATGGAAAACACTCACAATGGGTGCAGCCATTTATCACTGGAAGGATGTTCTTATAAACAAACTAATACAAAACATATTAGGGTCCTGCTGTTCTTGGGCAATTCCATATCTTCCAGCCTATCACTAACTAGTAAAACATCGGAATAAAGAGGGGAGTTTGGAGTATTTTCCATAAAGTTTTGGAATTAAAAAAAAGAGAGAGAGAGAGAATGAAGAATAGCACTGCTGTAGCAGTTTTCCTTAGCTTTTCACATATAAGAGCAATGAGACATGAAACAGATATTTCTCATCAGCAACAGGTGCTTAAGAGACTCAATCACAAGAACTATATCTAGTGGCATGACTAGAAATCTGATGAGCCAAGAAAAGATTATTTCATTTAATGGGCAATTAAATATTGATCATCCTTAAACCTACTTCCACAATAATTTCTTCATGCAAATTCAGCTCCAAAAATAGATTGTTAACAATTAAGTAGAACTCATTTGTAACAAGGCTAATATCTCCATTTTTCTTGTTAATTGCTGGCATCCTCATGATTTTTTCCTTTGCTTATGCACATTAATATCTTCATCCTCTGTTTACTGAGCACAGAATCTTAACAAACCAATGAGCCAGATTCACCACTCTCTTATTCCAATTTTACATGAGTGTCAAGTTCGAGTAAGAGATGAATCGAGCCTGTTGTCTCCATTTTCCTAAGGGTGTTCCCTGGGTTTTGGATCAGACACTTAATTATTTTCACTTAGAATCCAGCTAAAGCAAAACTATCTAAATGTGAACTAAACAGGCTATTTCTGTTTCTGCTTTTGTTTAACCCTAGATGGAAATGAGTGGTCCCCCCCCTTCTAAAAGTCAAGATAACAGGACTCCTTGCCCATGTGTTTAAGAAACAAGATGGACAGGACATCTTAGGGGTCAGTTGAGTGGATCCAACATAGATACAATGGACTTAAGGGCTGGTGTTCATGTTACAAAGAATATTAACTCCCAGCCTCAAAACTAAGGAACCGGCAAGCATAGAAATGAAGATACCCCGGGGAATGACCACTCCAGTTCCTGGTGAGGACACATGGGTGGTAGGAATGGCCTGGAGAAAGATAGCACTGTATCTGTTGAACTTGTTCTGTGTAGAACATCACTCTCCAGAGCTTTCACAAGCACTTATTTCATTTTAAAATGTATGCCCCAGCTCAACCACAGGTTATTGGGCCCAATGCAGGAAATAAGAGATGAAATTCTATAGTCTCTCATATGCAGGAGGTCAGAATAGGTTGTTCATAAAGGCCCTTTCTGGCCTTAAAACCTATACATAAAAAAATATCCAAATGCAAACTTCAATATTCTTCTCCCTCTACCCTGTAGAAGTATTTCTATGAGCAGAAGCTTGGATGGATTTTTCTTTACTGTAGGATGAGAGGTGCTATAGAAAAGGAGTGAGAAGCTTATTTATTTAAAATACCCAGAGACAAATTGTATTTTTATCACTTAACATCTGTACAACAGCTGGACTTATCCTGCACTTCATCCAGCCAGTGTATCGTGTTACTGGACTTTCTGTTATTTGTAATAAGCATTATAACTAAAATCAAGAAAACAAATGGGGGGGGGGAAGATGTATTTGCTGACATTGATCTGTCCGTGATTTGGCCACTGTTATACTTTGCACCCCATGGGAGCCAAAAGGCAATTCGTAAAAGCCATTTGCTGGAGTTGCCATGTTAAGTTTATTTCTGTTTCCATGCCCATTAGATTCCATGCTGTAGAGACTTTGATGTGATTCCGGTTACTTCTTCCCAGGCTTTCCAACTGGAACAGAAAAACATCCATCAAAATTTACATAATTCATGGTTATTCTTCCAGGTTCGTGTACTGGACTCTACCTAGGGACAAGGCAGCCTTTATTCTAACCACTCTTGGAAACAGGGTTTGGGTTGTTGTGCACGACATTCTACATCATCTTCTGTTAGTGCCTGCAATGTGTTTTTCAGGCACTCATGCTGGAGGACAAACACATGGGGCCCAATCCCCAGCTGAGGTAAACTGATGTAGGATCACTGATTTAAAGGAAGCTACATCACTTTATCCCAGCTGAGAAGCTGGCCACATTTATTTATATTATTGAACAATAAAAATTTAGTATCCCATTCAAATGCTGAAAATTGCACTTATGTGTTCAATCACCTGGAAAATTTACAGAAAGAAATCCTTTCCATGGAATATATTCAGGTGATCCATACACCAAATCAGCCAAAACATAAGCTTATTAACTGTTTTTCATCAGGAAAAATCCTATTAAGGTGAAGGTCTCATTTTAAATGGTTACCTCGCAAGCTAGCTCAGGGACTACAATATTACTTAACCATTTTTACATAACTGATATACAGGACTAATTATACAGGTTCACCTAGACATTGAAAGAATACAAACAAGTTCATATGATCACCAATGAGATCATGAAAAATAGTTATAGACGTCTACCTAGAGTTATTATTCTCAAATCCTGAAAAAGCCTAGATGTGACCATTTTCAGAGTACAGTGCAAGGCCCACCTCTTCTCAAAAGCCAGACTCCGATAACAATGGCTGCAGAACAGCTGACATAATTTCTCCTAGAAAAATCATGATGAAAAGGAGAAGGTAACAGGTACACGGGGGAAAGAGAAGAAAAGGGCTGAAGCGACAGCAGCTGAAGCATATTACGAAAAAGTGTAGAATCCTTTTTGGACAATTTCAATGCCATTCTTAATTTTGAATGCTATGATACTGTCGTGAGTGCATTAGAAATGACTGAGGTAGATGAGACAAGAAAGAGGGAAATAAAGAGACCGGAGCTGGCTGAAAAACGGAGGCATTTCCACAGAAAATGTTGACAAAAATTATAGTTTTCATCAAAATTTTAATACAAAAAAATTTGGAGAGGGGAGGCAGTGAATCATGGGAGTTTTAGTCCAGCCAGGAAGCCCAGGTCATTGAGGAGAATGAGGTCATGAGGCAACTGACCTACAACTCCCATGCAGCACTACAACTGCATTTCCAAATTGAAATATTTTGGTTTTCAGATGACATGTTCTGGATTTCGATGTTCAGATTTTCTGATGGAAAAAATCAAATTTGCCTTGAAAGCAGACACTTTTCACATAAAAGTTTTCAAGTAAAATTAATTTTAATTACCCTCTTGACAAGATATCATTGTCAGAGTAGGCATAAAGGCCATACAAGTGACAGCATATTTCTCAGTATTCCTTTATCTATTGGATACTCCATGCTCTGCTCTATATTGACCAAACTCCAATTGTTTGCCTCGGGCTGATTCATATGCTGGAGAGAATCATAAGCTACATTTGCTGGAGCTGTGTTGTCGTCCCAGCCTATCACATTTAGGGAAGCGTTAGCAGGAAATTTGATCTTACTTCCTAAAATAGGAAGTACAATAGGTCAATACTGATTGATACTGTGTAACAAAACCCGATAGGAAAAAAAATAGTATACAAAACAAGTAAGGTCAAATATGCAATACATAATTACTTATTATTTGCATCACATTGTATCTATGCACATGTTTTTGCCATCAGCTTACTTTTACAAAGTATGGAAAGTTTCAATCAGAAAAAAAGTTAATTAAATGAAGAGCTTGAGAATCTGTCATGGTTGTTTGGTTATCAATGTAAGTCGTGGGTTTATTACGAAAGTGATGTATCTCACACTCCTGACCAAGCTGTGATTCAAGATCCACTTCCTTTGACCCAGCTGGAGTTGAGCATAAGTAAAGTCAGTAAGAAGCGATGAACAGGGTCCAGGGTTTGGCTGGCTTTCGCATGCACATTAAAGAATATTTGGTTTCTTTCTTTGACTAAAATTGCTCATATTTGGGACTGGGCTCACACACATCTGATGGGCTCCGACTTTTTATTTGAAGGTATTGCCATCAGATGTCTCAAATCATGAAAACAGTGTTGTAGACAATGTTAATGACAATATTCTAACAATTTTCTTCACTCCTGTCTTTTTTGTGTTCCTCCTTCTGGATCTTTGCACCCCCAACATGAACTTGGCACAGTTAGTTAAGAAGCAGGAAATGTTTGTCTCCCTGCAATCAGGTTACCACAGTCAGAGTAAGGACTTGCTATCTTTATCCCCCTCACTTTCCTGTTAACAAGAAGCATCTATACAGAACCACTGTAGGTGGCACTGCTAGGCAGTTTTCCATGCAGCAATAAAGCTCCATAGACTTCTATAAACTCTTGAAAGGGCAAAAGTGTCATGAAATGGGAAGGTTGCAGTCTGTTTCTTTGGCATGTTACTTTAATCAAATATCTTTTGCCGACACATATTCATTCTTTGTAAATAATCTTTTTGTGCTCTCTTTTATTGTTACCCACAGTCCTCATCGTATATATTTATATACGTATATATCTCAACTACAGTCTCTAACCAGAACCTGCAGTGGCAATGGGCGAACACACTGAACTGTCTGGAGACTGCGCCAATGACCAGACTAGTTTGTTTTCATGCCTTATACCTAGCAGCCAAGTAACACTCCTTAGATCATCCTATCATTCACTTTCAATCAGAGAACTTTCCTCTCCCCATACCTCCATTCTTGATTCAGAATAATAAATGTCCAGTAGGTATTGCATGTAATGATCCAGGATACATTTGACACTGATGGTTAAAATGCTGAGAGGTTATTCATGGTTATTCATAGTATCCAGCTACTAGGCACCAGAATTTCTGCTTATGAAGCAGTCATATCACTCTGACTCAGTTTCATGAGCCACATCACCACAGTCACAGCCTGTGGGTTTAGTTAGGAATTAATGCAATTACAAGGAGGCACCATTGTGCCCGCAAGGGAAGGATACATACTAGACATTCAGTCCAAATACTGGGTGACTCAGGACCTGATCCTGTACCAAATTAGAAACCCAGTCAAACAAATGAGTACATGAGAGTCAAAGATACTGAAGGTTTAGTAAGTGGCTACTATAAAGGTGGCATATAAATTGCAAGTAAGGAGATTTTTAAAGGCACAGTTATGAGTTAGAAGCCCAACTCTTATGGACTTTCAATCACATGTAATTGCCCTCTTCCAAGTTCTCCATTTGGGATGACTGTGACAATGGTGGTCTTGTGCTTAGTCAATTTCTCCTACTCCTTTTCT
>NW_020698262.1:8975169-9033674 GCF_002925995.2 Terrapene triunguis | reverse complement strand
TAGCACTAAGATGTACTTGGATCTGAAGGAGAGGGGAGTTGAGGGAAATTGCATACAGCATTTCACTGCACACACAGTACAGCTGGTGATGAGCAAACACTCCAGAAGGGGGTTGCATAAGGGATACTTTGTCTGTTGATTCAACTCAGCAACCCTATTTTAACCACAGCCGAGAAGATATAGGGGCTGGTTTCCATTTACACTTTTGTACTGCTCTGGCTATACCCTAAAGGGGCACAAATGTAATTTAAGTGTCTTAAAGAGAGTCTTTCGTGTAAATGAGTCGCAGGCCCATAGCTGGCAAAGTGGTCTTGAAAACCGGGCCAGCTGCATTCTACAAATCACGGCAGGGTGCAGAAAGAACGCGCCCACATACCAGACACAGTGCTTTGTACGGGACTGGCTCTAGGTTTTTTGCCGCCCAAGCAGAAAAAAAAAAAATGCCGCCTCTGGAATTGTGCCGTCCCAAGCACGTGCTTGCTTTGCTGGTGCCTAGAACAAGTTATTAGAAAGAATGTAAGTGAGGAATTGGATGGTTCAGAGACACTGTAATGTGCCAGGGAGCCTTTTGCTTCTAAGACCAGTGTTTCCCACCACTTGTGTAGGGAAAGCCCCTGGCGGGCCGGGCTGGTTTGTTTACCTGCCGCGTCCACGGGTTCAGCCGATTGTGGCTCCCACTGGCCTGGAGCAGCGAACCGCGGCCAGTGGGAACCGTGATCGGCCAAACCTGCAGACGTGGCAGGTAAACAAACTGGCCCAGCCCGACAGGGCTTTCCCTGAACAAGCGGCGGCCCCAGTTTGGGAACCGCTGCTCTAGACTGCAGGTTCGCAGTCCAGGTGAGAGACGTTTCTACCAAGGAGTCACACTCCCTACAACTACAACATAGTCAGCAATCTCAGCACAGGTGAAGAGATGTCCAGGTCAAAGAAAGAAAAGTTTCCTTTTGCCCCTCTGTAGGGTGACCAGATGTCCTGATTTTATAGGGACAGTCCTGATATTCGGGGCTTTTCCTTATATAGGCACCTATTACCACTCCCCCTCTGTCCTGATTTTTCACACTTGCTCTCTGGTCACCCTACCCCCCAGAGAGGGGTTGTCACATTCCAGGGTGCAATCCAGACCAGTGAGGGATTGTGTTACTGCCTGTCCCGCAAACTTGGGTGCCTCACAAGGCTTGGCTGTTTAACTCCCAACCTGACTCGCTTATAAATACCCTACCAGCCTGCAGGGCGCACCGTAAGTGTCTGTGTCTAGCTGCAGCCCTGGTCCAGCAACTCTGACCCCAGCAGCCTGTCAGCAACATTAGCATCCACCAGCCTGGGTTACTATTTGCAGGGTGACCCCAACACACTCCCAGTCCTCAATTTCCCCCAAAAGGGGTGTTCTGCACTGTCCAGCTATTAAAGGTCTATTGCCCCTGTAAAGGGTCAATATTCAACAGTTTGCTACTTCAACAGGAGATGCCAAATAGTTCAGTTTAAACTCAGGGCTGGATTGGTTTAGAATAAAAATGAGACAAGTTTATTAACAAAAGAAGATGGGATTTTAAGCGAATTCAAGTCTCAGTAATGGTTATAAGCGAAATTAAGATAAAAACTCTCTAGTAGCTAACACTTAACAAGCTAGACTTGGTTCATGGTAAAATCCTTACCACATGGTCCCAGCAACAGGGCTGACCAAATTCTCAAGTCAGGATCTCCACCCCCCCACCCCGATGTCAAAAGGCTGGTTTCCTTGTCATATTAGGTGAGAGAGAGAACCTGGGGTATTTTGCCCAGAGCTGCAACCAGGGCAGAGCAAGCGGGGCGGCCACCCAAGGGGCAAAGCCAATGAGGTGGAAAAATTGGGCCAAAAAACTGTAGGGGGGCACAAATATGCTTTTTCTTATTCTCTTCCCCTCTTTTTTGACCAGTGGGTTTTGCCCCAGGCCTTTGCTCATCTGGCTCATACATACAGCCCTAATAGGCAGTAGCAATATAGGTTGCAGATAGCTCATGCCGTGAATAGTTTTTGTGGGCAGGTGCATGGTAGAACATGTTGCTTAAAAAGAGATAAGACAAAGAGGCAGATGCTCAGCTGGTGTTAGGTGTCCTAGCTCCATTGAAGTTAATGACAATTGACACCAGTCGAGGTTCTGGTCTGAGATATCAGTGAGAGATTAATACGACTGTGGACAAGGCCCTAGGTTCCCCCTCTGGCAAGCTAGACCTCAGTTTTGCAGCAAGGGCCCTGGGCGTTTTGCAGCACCCCTGGTGCAGCAGACCAGAAATTCTACAGCAGCTTCGTTTAAGACGCTATAGAGGGTTTTTAATGAATTAAATATGAAAACGACCATACAATCCACATGGCAGCCCCTGTGTATTTATTTCGCTATTACATTCAATTTATATGACCCTGCCCACATTTCCAATGGGCCACCGGTTTTTGATCGTAGGTTTGGGGAACTGAGTAGGGGGACCGTTAGGGGCTTTTGCATCTGGGAGGTGGAGGAGGCAGTTTGGGATTGTGGAATAAGCACATTAGCTACCAGAAGTGCTTTGCTAAAATAATGAGCAGTGAAATAGTTAATACTGTTGCTATTTATGGTGTCATCTTTTTGTGTCAGTCTGGCTGCAGGCTAAGACGACAAACTTCACTATGGGCTTGTCTACACAGGGCACTCAGGAAAATTAATCCAAATTAACTAACAGTTTGAATTTAAAGTGGACTAATTAAACCGCATTAAACTCCTGTGTGGAAGCTCTTTGGGTCTGCCTACATTGCAGCAGCTGGAGAGGCTATGTATGACAGTAAGCATCCCACCATTACAGTAATCTTTGTACAAAATATACCATGTAAAGTATCATTTGAAAACTAACAACTCACTGACCATTTATATTCCTGTGTGATGTAAGTACACAGTGGGTATTAAGAGTTATGGATATAGGCAAGAATTATGACTAAAGTGTGTTTAAACAACGCATGTCAGGGGAAGTTGGTAAACAAGTCTGCCCTAGACAAAGGAATGTGTGTTTGATTCTCTGACCAACCTGATCTTCAGGCAAAAAATGATGGCCCATTTTTACATATTAGGTAAACAAAGCTATTAATCTAGCAAGTGGGGAAGAAACAGCATGGAGCTTCCTTCACCACCAGACTCCTTTTCGTCATCCTCACAGCTCGAACAGTAACCTTCAGAAAAACCCATAGCAAAGCTTTCCCGCTCTATAAAGACAGGGAGTCTGAACCTCAAGTGATAAGCAATTGAATCAACTGATTGTATTCAATCAATACTACTGCATTATAAGCTTTTCTGAAAGCTAATGAAACTGCTGATTAATATCATCATGAAATATATGTGAGGAAATATGGATACCTAATGCTATTATGTTTTAAAGTCTATGGCCAAACAGTGAGAAACAGGTTCCTTCCCAGACAGGAAAGAAGACAGCTTTCTGGAAGCTAGAATGTTGGATTGTTGTCAGTCAGTGGGAAATCATTTTGGAGATGGAAAATCCAGAGGAGAAGCCATTGTCATGCAAGTGTGCAGGGCCATTAACTGCCTCCTGCTATGCAGGTCTCTGACTCTCAGCAGTGTGCAGGACATAGTGGGTGGCTTTGCAGCAATGGGGTTCCTGAACTGCAGCGGGGCAATAGATGGCACACATGTCCCTACTTTGGCACTAACCCACCTTGCCACAGAGTATATCAGCAGGAAAGGGCTACTTTTCTAAGGTTATGCAAGCCTTGGTGAATCACCAGAGAGACTTCACTGATATCAATGTGGACTGGTCAGGTAAGGGGCATGATGCTCAGATCTTTAAGAACACAGGACTGTTCAGAAAATTTCAGGCAGGGACATTCTTTCCTGACCAGCAGATTACCATTGGCAATATTAAAAATGCCTGTAGTGATTCTGAGGGACCCAGCCTACCCCTTGCTCCCGTGGCTCATGAAGCTGTACGCTTGCTATGTTGACAGGACCAAGGAAAGATTCAAGTACCAGCTCAGCAGGTGCAGAATGACTGTCCAATGTGCTTTTGGAAGATTTAAGGGAAGCTGGCAGCGTTGACTCACTAGATTGGACGTCAGTGAGAAAAATATCCCAATGGTTGTAGCTGCCTGTTGCGTCCTGTATAATACCTGCGAAGCAAAGGAGGAAAAGCTGCCCCCAGGGCGGAGGACGGAGGTGGAGCGGCTGTCTGCTGACTCTGCACAGCCGGACACAAAGGCCATTACAAAAACTTGAAGAAGTCTGTGAATGGCACTTTAACGGTCAGCCGTGTTCTGTGCTGGGCTGTTCTCTCAGCTTGAAGCGTTGGGTGCTGTTAGGAATTGTGTAGCGCTCACTGTACATTTATAAACACAGCGGGGTGTTTTCTTGAACCCATGAGGTGCTCTACATTTCTTTGGTGCTCTACGTTTACAAGTTACTGGGTGCTTTGAGTACCACTGTTCATTCTTCAATACGTGTTGTGAGCTATCATTTTATTTTCAAAAAATAGAAAGGTATTGGAGGTGCAAAAACAGTGTGGAAAAACAACGCCCCAAAAACAACAGGTAACTTTGGACATAGATTAATGGGATGGGACTTTGAAATTGGAAAGGCGGCAAAATTTCTGTCCATTTCAGTGCACATACATAGTCCATTGGGGCTCTCACAGGTTAGCATCTCCCTGGCCCTCAGTCCCGCAGCCGGCAGGGGCGGCTCAAGGCACCAGTGCACCAAGCACATGCCTGGGACTGCAAGCCGCAGGGGGGGGGGGGGGCCCGCCCGCCGCTGGGTGGGTGGCAGTCAGGGAGCCTTTGGCGGCATGCCTGCGGGAGGTCCGCCGGTCCCACGGCTTCAGCGGCAATTCAGCGGTGGGTATGCCGAAGCCACAGGACCGGCAGATTACCCACAGGCGTGCCACCAAAGGCCGCCTGACTGCCGTGCTTGGGGTGGCAAAATACATAGAGCCGCCCCTGGCAGCCGGAGAGCCAGCACGGCAGGCACAGCGGCTCCCAAGCAGGCAGAGGAGGCAGCAAGCTCCGGGGTTCCCAGGCTGCTATTGCTGACGCTCTGCCAGACCAGCAGGGTGCAGCAGCGCGCTGGCAAACCGTTACTGTCACAATGAGGGATGGCGCTCTGTACTGAGCAGCAGAAAACTGGAATTCTTTTGTTTTTTATCTTAAGTTTTATTAAAAAAAATACATATCTATCCCATCCGCCCAGGCCCTTTTAAATCGCCAGGCCCCTGGACAATTGACACGTTGGCCCCGTCTCCCATCGGCGTGCCTGGATACAAGGGATGTCCCTGTGTACATAAATGAACTGCTCTGCATGCCCAACAGCCTTACCCAACAGGGGAATGTAAAGCAGATAACAATTCTGCCTCTTCTTATACGATGAGTAAAATAATTAAGAGTTGATACCTGTGTCATACCTTGGGGACAGGATAGACACCATCTTTAAATTTAAACAGTGTAATGGAAAATGCACGCACACACTCACCCGGGGTCCCTTCCCTTCATCAGGCTCGTCTGTGCTCGGCTTGCTAGACTGTGGTGGAGTCTCGAACAGGTCCTGGGCCATGACTTGGTCACACCCTCCCCCTTCTTCCCCACCTCCACCTCCTCACTGTTCATGACAGGGTCTCTGTCTCAGGAACCTCCAAAGTATTCACTTCGGTGCTCTACGTTTAGAAGTTACTGGGTGCTTTGAGTACCACTGTTCATTCTTCAATATGTGTTGTGAGCTATCATTTTATTTTCAAAAAAATAGAAAGGTATTGGAGGTGCAAAAACTGTGTGGAAAAACAACGCCCAAAAAACAACAGTGGTTTCTGGGGTGCTGGTGGGTCTCTGCCAAGCATGGCATGCAGCTCATTGTAAAAGAGGCAGGTCTGCAACTCAGCACCAGATCGATTGTTGGCCTCCCTGGCCTTGTGTAATGCCTTCCACAGTTCCTTCACTTTCATGTGACACTGCTGCAGATCCCTGTCCTACCCTTTTACCTGCATCTCCTGTGCAATCTTTCTACAGCTGGTCCATAGCTGACCTTACACAGCCTTTTCTCTAAACAGGATCAGGAGAACCAATAGCTCCTGTCTACTCCAGGCATGAATGCATCTAGTAAATGGAGCTGGCATGGTCTCTTGGGCAGTTGCACACAACAAGGGAGCACGGCTCGGTGTGCCCCACCAAGGTAGGCAATCAAGAAAAGACACTTCCAAAACACTTGGGAGATTTTAAAGGAATTGTGTGGCTTCCGGTCTCCGTGACTCATGAGTAGTGCAGTTTACAATCATGGCCAGAGCAATCGCTGTCACAGGGACAGGCCCTGTGGGGCCTGAGCTGATGGAGGATCGTTAGGGTCGGCACAGGTCGTACAGTGTCTACACTCACATTATGTTGACTTAGGTAGCTCGACAAGGGCGCCACACTGTTCGGGAAGGTGGTTTTACTCTGTCGCTGTAATGGGGCACTTACGTCAGATGGAGACAAATTTGAGTGTAGACATGAGTCAACCTAATTTTGTAGGGTAGCCCAGGCCTATATATAACCTATTGTTCAGTGTCTATTGTAGATCCATAGATTCCGAGGTCAGAATGGACCATTGTGATCTAGTTTGACCTCCTGTATAACATAGGCCATAGAACTTCCCCAGAATAATAGATTCCACTCTGTGCCCGATCTACAGAAGATATGAGTCCATTACAACCCCAGCTAGAGAGCCTGGCCCCTTAGTTAAAGCTGTAGAGATTTACGTTTTCAGCTTTGTAAAAAGCAACAGAGAGTCCTGTGGCACCTTTAAGACTAACACATCTGTTAGTCTTAAAGGTGCCACAGGATTCTCTGTTGCTTTTTACAGATCCAGACTAACACGGCTACCCCTCTGATAGTTTTCAGCTTTGGAAGTCCCTGATTCAATCCACAGTATGTCAGCCAAGATGGCAGCTGTCACATTTGCACAGCACCAAGCACCTTGGGATCTTAATTGGGGTGGCCAGGTGTTAACGTACTATAAATAAATAAATCGGTAGCTCAGGCCCAGCCTCCTAAATAAAGCCACTGAAAAATTAAACATTAAAAACAAGGGGTTGGCATCTGCTTTTTGTATGGGTTTTATTTCACAATTCAGAAAACGAAACAAAGATATTTTACAGTTCTGCATTTAGAAAAATTATAGTTTTATAAACAAAAATGCGGCCCCGTAAAGATCATGCGAAGGCAAAACCCATTTACACTAAAACTTTTGTACACAGGAAGTAGTAAAAACAAAAACCCGTTTTTCATAGAAAAAAAGCAAATACATAAACTGCAGGCTGAGGCAGCCTATGGTCAATAGCTATTCCAATCAATAGCTGCTTCAAAGCCAGGTAAGAGCAACAGAAATGCAGTTATTAGGGAGGGGTTTCAAATGATCTAATTCCCAACTTCAATTGCCTTAAAATTTTGGTGTGACACTAAAATAAAAATCAAAGTGACTCCTCTTACGTTTTAGTGGGTTTTTCCCCCTCTTTGCTGTTCTCCCGTATCCACACTCCACATAGTGAAAAAAAATCAAAATAGGGGCCAAATTCGGACACACAAACTTATGCTCAGTAGCACCAACTATGTTAATGTGTCACAACCCAGTGGCTCCCTCCCTCAGGGCGTCCCCCCCCCGGGGAGGCAAATCAGCATTGTATGTTTCTATTGCTGTTGCAAGCATCGCAAGCCATTTTGGGAAGGGTTACAAGTTTGAGTGTGGAGTGGAAGATTCCTTTGCAGGTTGCGAGAGGCCGAAGGGGGAGGAAGGGAGAAGAAAACGGGTTAACTCAATGCCTCAGCTCAGCCCGAAAATAAGACGCGGGCTCCAGTCCAAGGTCATGGAGCTCGAACAGACTATGTAGCCAAAAAACCTGCAGCCACATCTGCTTTTTACCCAACCCCAGCCAACCGTGGGAAAAGGGGAGTCAGCTAGGCAGGGGATTGCAAAACTGGCGAAACAGTAAAGGCCAGCAAGGGGGAAAAACAGAGGCCCACGTCCCTGAAGCCGGTGTGTTTTGGGAAAGCTGAGGAGGCCACAGAAAGCCAGTTTGAAGTGGTACAAAAAGCAAGGGGGACAAAGGTCCCTAAACAAAACACCCCCCCCCAAAAAAACCCCAGGACTTAAAACCCTCCTAAAAGCTAAAGCAAATCAAAAATCAACAGCGGACCCTGGGCGGCCTGTGCACAGGACAGAACTCTCGTCCACCCTTTCCCCTCTTCTTCTTACGTTACACCCAGGCTTGGCCAGCCGTGGGTTGTGCATGTGAGAGTATGAAAGTGGGTTAGGGCACAGGCACTAACGCTTTTTTCCTTCCTCTGAGTAACATGGGGAGCCCCCAACACTCACCGCTGTTATTTTATTAATAAAGTTTTAAAACTTAGACCCTTGCTGTGCTCCTTCATCTCCTCCCCTAACAATCCTGCAGCCTCAGCCTGATCACCTGATGCCTCAGGCAGATTGGTAACAAAAATCTGTCACAAATGGTCCCATTGACTTCAGGTACTCAGCCCTAGATTGCTTCCAATGCACATTAACTCCAGTGGGACTACTCGTGGGGCCCTGATTCAGGAAAGCGCCCTTATTTAGAACTGCACTTCAGTAACTCTGACCAAAGAAACTTATTATGTTCTCTGGAAATCCAGCATGTGGAACCAGATTCTTTTCAGTGACAATTGTGTGACATGATGTTTCTCATTGATTTTATTGGTGTTGAAATTAAACTTATTTGCCAGCAATGAAAGCCTCTGAGGCTTCAATTCAGCGAGGTGCTTAACTACTGGGTCCCTAATGCCCGTTGATCTTAGTGTAGTTAGGCACCTAAATACCTTTAAAAATCTGACCCCCCTTGACATCAGTGAAGCTATTCACATGCTTAAAGTGAGGCACGTTCTTAAGTACCTTTCTGAATCAGCGCCTAAATCTGGGCATTTGATAATATAAAGACAAGGCGACACTGCCCCTGAAAACTCTATTGAAACATATTAGATTGAAAAATGCTTTGGTAAGACAGATGTAAAATCAGTATATATTTGGCTAAAACAGAGCCTGTTCCACCTAAATATGGGCAGCTGGTATATACAATTGAACACAACTAAAGATATGCCTTAATAATGCCATGCAGGATGTGACCCTTCCTAAATACGGTAGAGATATTATTTAACTAATAGCACCCAGAACCTCAAAGAATGATTGCTCATCGAAGTCCTGTTGTACAGCATATATAACACTAACCAGAGACACAGACTTACACTAATACCTGTTTCTGAAAATCCAAATTGTTTGGCTGAAGATAATTCAAGCTATAGAATGATGATATAATTTATTTTATATTCACAACTTCACTTTTTATGTTTTTCATTGTCCTCTTTTGTAAGAAAGATACATTCTAGGTCAATTGAATTTGTATATATACTTCTTGGTGATTCTCTGATTTTCCTGTTATTCCAGTCCAGATTTCTTTCCATCCTTCTACAAGATGACTGATTCTCACAGACAGGGCAATGGCGCAATGATGTTCTACTTTGACTGGGTTGTACAATAGAACTAAACATGAGCCCAATCTAACACCCATGAATTCAGTGGAAAGGCTGCCACTGACTTCAGTGAACATTTGATTGATCCTTATTACGTTTTCCATTTCTATCCTCAGCTATTGAAGGTGTAACTCCTATTTGGCCTATGGAGGCCACAGAATCATACTACAAATTTTGGTGGGATTACAGTAGCCTGTTTCCAATCTTATTATTCATAATAGGCAAAACAAGGAACCTGACTTATCTCATTGCCAAGATTTTAGTCACTTCCGAACAGGTACTTTTTAAAGACACATTCCAGCTATTTGTCACATAAATTTACCTTGAAAATGTAACTGGTTTTCCTTACTATAAAGCAAACACAACATACCTTAATAGACCACATTAAATAAATAAAGAATAGGTGTTTACCAGAGCCATTCCAAAATAGGTTTGCTGTGTGTAACTTCTCGAAAATGTGCAAACCTGCTCAGTTATGAAAGGTCTCTTTTTAAACTCAGATTTCACAAGGAAGGAAACCTCAGTTATGAAACAAAGGGACTGACAAATGTAATTTCCTTGCTGATTTCATGGAGTTTAAAAATTAAATTAAATAAGTGCTTATCCATATAATGCTATTGGTCTACATTTTGGAATAGGTTTATAGCTGGTTTTCCTATCCCTCTAGTTTAATTTAAACATAGCCTGGACATCGGAAGGCTATGGAAAGCCATGAAACATCTGCCAGATAGAGTGGCTAAATAATTGTAACAGTAAGTGAAATATTTCTCATATGTTACATACTACAATCGAGTTACTGAGTGAAGGGATATCTTTTTACATCAACCAAAGAGTTAAAGGTTATGTTGCCTTCTCAGTGTTAATGTAAGTTACTGTATGTCTGACCATTAAGGGAAAAATAGATTTGTGCTTAGACCAATTCTAATAACCCTCTAAAAGTTGGGAACAAATTAGCTTCAGCCATAAATGACAAGATTGCTATATTGTCTTACAGGGCAGTTCATCCTAGGCTGATTTTATGGCTAGTTTTAATTCCCTCTAAACCATTCTATGTGATGTATTTAAACAGCTGGTCATAGCAGAATGACTCAAATTATTAAATATAAATTCATTAGAAGACATATAAGTTTTTAAAACCCAACACTTTGGATTCCAGATGCTCACAGACACAGCAATCATGTTGGAAGCTAAGATCACTACATGGTATCGATTGTATGCAAGCAAACAATCCAGCCCCATTCTGTATATTTAAAGCCTCAGAACTGTACAAAAAAACTTCATAAAGATAAAGTGAACACACTTTATATAGATGCACCCATTTCTAACAAAAATAAGATTAACTTTTTATCACTGCTTAACTACTACAGACAAAACCAGCACTGCTGTATAGAACAATAAATTGCATTTAACTGTAAATTAAAAAAAAAAGGTGTGTAGCATAATACAGAGATGTGCCAGGATAGGAGCTCTAATTCCACAACTTCTCATAGGTAACCCAAATTCCTAACAATCTGCTAATGTTTGGCCAGCAAACACCAACACCGCATTTGTGGTTGGCTGGGGTCCTTGTTTCCCAGGGGCGGGGATCTTCACCACCTTTTCTTACTTTCACCGCATTTTTCAGACAACCTCATCTCCAGGAGTCCTTCAGGCAGCCACGGGACCTCTGATCACATGTTACATCATGACACCACTTGCCCTAATGCAATATGCCGCAGACCTGACTCAACGTTTCCTATACACATGCGAGCTGATTAGGAAAACACTAAGGTTTTGCTCTTAAACAGAACAGCCAACCCCGCCATACAAACAGTTCCAAAGAAGTCGTATGCCCCACCCCACAAAAGGAGCAGCTTTAAAACTATTTTTTAAAGGGCCCACCATCCGCACTACATATTCCACCTTGCCAACATGTGTTGGTACTTCCATTGGGGTAGGTACTTCAAGACCTATAACACTATCTGTGGACCAGCCGGGGGTTCCGATATTTGTTGTAAATTAATCCACACTCGAGCTGTTCAGCACACCTCTTTTGGAATTTGAAGTTACAACAGTCTGAATGCCCTAGAATTTGTAAAAAAAAATTAAAAAAAAAAATGCTGAACTGGTGCAGATGTGACATGGACAGTTGAGTCAGAACCTTTCTTCCCTGAAAGAAATTGGCAAGGAGAATGTGTTCAGAGCAGATGCCATCAAATGAATGTTGCTGTCCCTCAAGATCGGTGGATTGTTCTCCAGAAGAAACTTGCACCTTCCCGGGGAATTTACTGCTTCACGGAAAAAATTCGGAAAGCCATCCCTTCGCTGGGACTCTTCAAGCTGAAAAAGAACGATGATTATGAACCTTAGGGAGATGCATCAGCTCCCCACATAGTCACGTCAGTAAGGAAATCAGTGGTTTCAATTATTCATTTGATTTGAATGCATGTTTATTTGCACATCTGCATTCTGAATGTCTGAAGCACTTGAGCTTCCATTACTCCCAGTTCAGGAGTTTCCATTACTACACTGAGCCCTGATGCTTGTTTTTTTCATGGAAAGGCACTAATTCATAGCTGGGGAAACTTAAGAGTGCACTGAAAAGCTGTTACCTACACGACCACCTCCCACATGATTCAATACGGGAGACCGGTGAGCCGTCACCACGACAAGGGAGTCAGTGCAAGTGACGAGGAGGCCATGAGTACCACACCAAAAGCAAAAGCATAAAGGTTGAGGGGCATCCATAAGCACGGACTCCATGGGTGCTCAAGGGCTCAAGCACCCATGGGAAAAAATATAGGGGGCGCTCAGCACCCACAAGCCACAGCTGTTTGGCGTCAGCGCCACTCAGCTGTTCGTCAGGGCCGCCGATCAGCTGTTTGGTGGGTGGCAGGAGTTGCTCGGCGGAGAGCAGTAAGCAGCAGGAAGGGGGCCTCAGGGGATGGGGTGGAGTGGGGGCGGGGCGAGAGCAGGGCGGAACGGGGCAGGAAGAGACAGAGCCAGGTGGGGCCTTGGGGGAAGGGGCGGAGCCTCGGGGCGGGAGCGGAGGTGGAGCACCCACTGGGAAAAATTAAAGCAGCTGGGTCTCTGGAGACAGTCTTAGCTCTAGAGGCCTCTCTTTTCACTAATTCCTGATGTAAACTGTCTTGGGAAATATTTCTCAGTCCAGCACCCCTAGGAGGGTGGGGGGAGCGAGGGAGAGAAAGAAAAATCTGGCACTGTGCTTCCTCCTAATCATTCCTGCTAACAGGACTGAGCAACAGACACTTCTCCTGCTGGACTGGTGGAATTAACCCAATAACTTCTTCCTTGTATGTTAATTACACTGTGTGTTCCAAGGAACTGTTAGGAAGAACATAACAGTGGCAGTTTCCAGTCCACTGCCAATTCCAATTTTTTAAAAAAGAGGGTTTGTTCCTGGTAAATGCACTTTGCATCCCACACATACTAGAGATGGCAACCCTACAGATTTCCCATCAGTACAGTTCCCAAACGCTATCTGCTAACCAGAGGCAGCTTAGCTGAGTCTCATTCTCCCCTCTCCTTGAGCCAAACTGTGACCGTTTTCACACTCTGAATTTAAGTGAGATTATTAAATCTGTTGGGTTGCATTTTCAGAGTGCTTCACGTACAAAATGTGTGCCTAAATTCAAGTGTGTTTCACATACAACTGCACCAATTGTACATTCAACAGACCAGTCAGGCACATAATTGGGCATTAAAGCAGTCGCTTGCTCCATCAGAGTAGGAGGGTGGACAATGGAGGTCTGCAAAACAGCAAGATCTGAAAATCTCCGCCTTTTTGAATTGAGTTCTTCTTTTGTGTGTTAAGGATTTAATGTATTCACCATTGACAAGTGGCTGAGCAAACATCTTGAGGGGGCATGTTCATGTACAAATTGAAACAAACAAAACGTTTGCACGGCGTAACTGCAAAAAATGTGATGCAGAATGATAACTGTATCCAAACTGACCCCTGAATAGCTCACCGGCCTTGTTTTAAGAAGATGCCAGCTTTATTCCATGCATCTCCTCAACTACTCTGTAGTAGATTTGAAGGCATGAAAGTCTATAGCATGTGCATGCATGCTCTCTCTCTCTTTACACACACACACACACACACACACACACACACATTAGACAGACAGACAGGTTGGACCATCCCCCACCCCCCAAAAAAGAATCAGGAATTGTCACATGAAGGTACAACGCACTATTTAGAAGCACTGTTTTATCCTCTCAAGAGAGTGTGCTGGCACGTTGATTGATTTAGAATGCTTTCCACAAGAACAGAGAAATTACTTCTAGTCAACAAATTCAGGCCACTGTCGGAAGAGAAAATATTGGGCTAAAGGACCCATGGGTCTGACCCAGCATGGCCATTCTCATGTTCTTATGCTATTAAATATATTAGACTTCCCAGAACTCAGTAGTGGAATTCCCAAGTGAAAGCCACAAAGCTGATTGTACGATGAAAGATGCAGACCACGTGTTTATCTTTTTAGTGGTGTTAATTTGCCAGAATGTTTTAGGATAAAACTCATGTGAAACTGCTCCCCCAACATTAATTAATAATGACTTTGCTAAAAACCAGACTAAATTTTAAAGTGCTGTATACCCAGTGAAATTTATTAACAGTGTATTCATATTTTGACTAGTTTAAACTCATTAGTAAATGAAGGAGAAGCTTAATAGTATTACATCCTTAATATACAGAGTCCAAGAGTAATGCATTCAGCTGCAAAAGGCAAAGAAGGGATGACACACATTGTTTTGTTCTTTTGCTTCTCTGAGTTTACAGCAACATGTTAGAGTCACTTACCTTGTATATTCAATTCCTATCATCTACATTTTCACAAATTGAGCACAAAAAAGAAAAGTGACCCTACCTCTCGGACTGGACGCCATTCTTCAAAGAGCCAACATAGTTTTTCTTCTTGTTCACAGGCATTACATCCACATAACCGCCAGTCTCGTCTTTAATGACTCCAGCGTGCACAGCTGTTTTGCAGATACTGGAACTCTGAAAGATCATAAAGTAAAATGGATTTAGCTGGGGCTCCAAGACCTTTTTCTGATGACTAGGAAAATGAGGAAGAACGAAGAGAGACTTATGTGAACGAGAGACGTATGGGAAAGTTGTTTGTCTTCCAGCCTGAGCAGTGAGAAAGGACTCTACAGATCACAGAATCATAGAGCTAGAAGGGACCTTGAGAAGTCATCTAGGCCAGCCTCCTGTACTGAGGCAGGACCAAATAAACCTAGACGAGCTCTTGCAGATGTCGCATGGTCCCTGCTACTAATTGCAAATGGTGAGAATTCAGCATAGCTGGCACAGGGAGGTGTAATGACCGCCCTATGGAGGATAAGCAGTATTACCACTACTTCTCTCCATGCACCTCTGTCAACAGGCTGGTCAAACAGCCCATTGGTCGCAACAGAAACTCTGCTAAGGGGAGAATGACTGAATCAATGGATTTACTAGCCAGCCAGGCCCTGTCTACATTCGTCAGTGCACCTTCTTTTGGTGCTGCAATGGCACTTTTTGCTCTCCTCAACCCTGCCTTTGTTCACATGAGAGAGTGTGGCCACGTTGCATTGTCAACAAGGTAGCAGAGGTTCTGGAATTGTTTGCTAGTGTGAAACAGCAGAGATCCTTGGTGAATTTGGCCTAAAGAAATAAATGATCATTTAACTTGAGACATGTTAGGTCCCATCTTCCCAAAAACTAAGATGAGCTTCTTTCATCATGATCTGGTTTTCAGAGGTGCTGAGAACCCACAGCTCCTACTGACTACACCAAGTGTAGCAGGCAATCATGAAAATGAGGCCTGCAATCTCTGTATTGCATGCTGCTTCTGTTTTTTATTTTATTTTGTTTTGATTGCTGCAGGAACAGAACCTACCAGCAACTGATGACTAAGCTACAAAAACATCCAGGAAATAGAGTGATAGCAGAGAACTCTAAGGCTCAATATGAACTTGAACGTGAACCTTCTAAAAGTTATACACTGCTAGTTAGAACAACAAAAAACAACTCTAGTAACGAGGATTGGAACAGGTGAAAATCCAAAATCCACAAACTTCTTGATCTTTAAAAAATCAAACTTCCACTGTAGAACCTGCAAAGCAATATTCCGGCGGCATCTGTGTACTATAGATCATGCTCGCTCACTCTCCAAGGCCTTAAAAGGCAGGTTTCCCCCCATTCCCTATATATTTATCACTTTGGATTGCCTATCTCTTGGCAGCTTTTGCAGTTTTAATTGCCAGTTTGGTTTTGCTTCTATATATGGGCAAGACAGCACAGGAACACTTTGTTTGGAAGATATGCTTTGAATTTGCTCTAGTATGCAATGGGAAATCTGTAAATCTAAAATTGGCTCATTAAATTAAACTGTCCTGAATGCACTGTCCAAGGCTATTTGTAACACTCTCCACTGGGACAAATCCTTAATGGTGTTCTTTCCAAGGCATTCCTTTCTTCCAGAACTTGCTGTTCTTCTGCCTGCTCATTCTTTGGCCATTCTGTTTTTTACATACCCCTTCCCCTATCAGCCTATTGGGTTCCTATCTTCTATCTTGCCAATGAGTCTTTATCTTCATGAGTTGTTGGAAAAGTGCTCTGAAGATGGGAAGCACTAGGAGGATGGAGGAGTTTTCTCCCAAAAGGTAGGGCACTGGCGCCTCAGGGATCGCACAGCAAAAGATACCACGTGGCAGGCTCTCTGCTTCTGCCTCAGCCCCATTTTCTTGGGATGGATCCTAGTATCTCTGGAATGCTTCCCTCCCTGCAGAACTGGGATCTCCGGGGGGGCCCTGTCCGGCACCAGCTGCATCAAACTATTAGCAATGAAATAGGCCTATGAACTAAGGCCTAGCCTACACTAAAAATGAGGTTGACCCAACTAGGTCACTCAGGGGTGTGAAAAATCCACACCTCTGAGCAACTTCGTTAAGCTGACCTGACCCACACTGTAGACAGCGCTAGGGCAATAGAAGACTAGCTACTGCCTCTCGAGGAGGTGGATTACCTATGCCAACAGGAGAACCCGTCCCATTGGCATAGGCAGTGTCTACACTGAAGTTGTGCCACTGTAGCAACCCAAGTGTAGACAAGCTGTAAGTCACCCATCAAGTCCCCATTTAGTGTGACTAGCCTGAAAACAAAGATGTGTTCTCCTCGGGGGTTCAGCAACACTCTGTGGTTTCCACTGGTGATAAAAATCGGCCTCGTTATGCAGGCTTCCTTCTTCAGGAAATCTCTCCCCAGCTAATTGCCTCACAAATGAGACTGCTGGAGACTAAACTACCTTTATCTCACAACAGCAGAGAGACAGTCTCTCTCTCTCATCTCCTCAGGGTTCCTGAACATGAATGGGACACACATTTCCCTTTCAAGCGCAAGTCTCACCGTGAACCAAGCAAGAAGGTTGCCCGATTCGTTATGTATACATTTCCCAATGCTCCTGCGTTTCGTAAAAGCTTAAAAGCTCTCACATAGCTTTGATAAAGATCCCTGCCTGACACAGCCCACAGCCTCAGAGACATTCCTTTCAGCATTAGCAACAGTGGAATTTGTCTTCACTGAATAAACAAAGGTGCAGACGAGAACAGTCCAACCTTTTATTTTAACCACTACAAAGAACCAGGCCAACATTTTCAAACCTGGGCACTTACATTTAAGATCCTACAGCCACATTTAGGTGCCTAAAATAAAAGCAACCTGATTTCCAGCAGCACCACGCACCTGTAGCTCTCATTAACTTCAGTGAGAAATGGCCGCCTGCAAAACCAGCAGTCAAATGGCAGATATTTCTAAGGTAAAAACAAATAGGGGGAGGGAAAATCCCTGTGGGGCCCCTTTGTCTACCATAAAGAAACAAATCCCTCTTTAAAACAATCCTTTGCAGGTTCACCTTGCAACTTGTGTATAGCATGTCCATCACCACAGAATATAGGCCAGCAATCTTTCCATTCTCCTCCCGCACAGCTAGTATTAACATTAGTCTCCTCTCTCTGTCCCTCCATACAGTCTGGCCAATCATTAGTGCAAGAGCCTTCTCCCTTGCACGTCCTGCTGCCTGGCACAGTCTACTTCCCTCTGCCTCATTTCAGAGCTCAGCTGAAACACCTCCCTTCTGTGGTGTATTGAAACCTGTGTTAAAATTATAAGCTATCACTTTAAGTTGTAAGGGGGTTCCTGGTTCTGCTTCCAGGCTAAGGGGCTGTGTAGGGAAGCCTGAAATGTGGCTCTTTCAGCAGTCAGTCTGATAAAGAGCCAGTCTGGAGCAAAGGTGGGTTGAGTTGTGCCTCTCTGCCTTAGAGGGCAGCCTGCTTTCTCTCTCTGTGTGTGTTTCTGGTTGTTGCTGTGTTAGGTTTCTGGATTCTAAGAAATAAAGTAGTGTTATCTTGCAACCCTCCAGGAACAGTATAAATGAACGGGGAGGGGGGTTCCTAACTCTCTGCGTGTATGCCATGAATATAACACCTTCCTCTTTGGCTGTGCCAGTTCATTTCCTTCTTCCGCCAATATTATTTATCTCTGCATTTCTACTGCTTAACTCAACAAGGCCTTTCGGGATACAGTTTGTACGAAAGCCAGCCCCATTCAAAAAGGAAGCACCGATGGAAACTGGAACAAATTGGAATGGGAAATAAGTGATGTTATTGCTGATAAAGAATGAAAAATCATCAATATTTTTGTTTGGGACACTAAGACTAAACCAGTCAGAGAGTTTAAGGTCAGAAGGAACCACCAGATCATCTAGTCTGATCTCCTGTATATCACAGACCATCAGCTCCACTCAGCACCCACACACTAAACCCAACAACCAAAATTAGATCCCGGTATAACAGCCCGCAGGTGCCCCTCACAGCAAAGTCATTTTGTGGGGAGGGGTGGAAGGCTAAGTTAGCTTCGATAGAAAATGAGGCCATGTTTCTGTCTCAGCCCATAATGATCCCTGTCCCAAACTTTTAACAGTAAACTTGGCTACCCAATCCGGTTTTAATCCAAACAGTTATTTGGCTTCTCTCTCAGACGTGGAAAGAATCAATGACGTCCATTTATTCTATTTCACTGGACAGTGATGTGTGCATTTCTTGTGATCTTTCCAAGATGAGAATTTGATCATTGCTTATCTCAGCTTCAGTGTCCAAGATGCCCAGCCATCTGTCCCCCAAAACAGCAAGACTGTTAGACACAGCAGAAACAGATGGATTTTTTGAAGCAATATAAAATGGAGTTTGTTGGCCACCTGGTTCCTGCTGAAAGGGTATTGACAGTTGCTCCGCCATGTCCCCTATATACCACTTGACTTTGCAAACCTAGTGTAAAGAAGCTCTGACTTTTCTTAACCCTTCTATTTCTTGGAAACTGGACTATTTTGGAGATGGGCCTGAGCTGTGAAGTTTGGAGCCATATCTAAACTTTTCCCTACAGCATGTGCTCTAATGCTCTGTCCACTTCAGTTTTAAATGTCCAAAATACTAAGGTTTCCATTTTATCTCTGGAGAAATTATTCCATCGTCCTGCTGAATCACCATGAAGGATTTCACCCTGGTTTTGTAATTAACACAATGCTGGCTATTTGCACATAATCCACCAGAGATGGTCAGAAGATAGTGCCATTGCTTTGCAAAATATGCCAGCCTTTACACTTGTCTTGCATTTCTGGGAGGCCCTCACTGGAAATTTTTTCGACGTCTGTAACGGGAGCCAGGATTGGTCCATCCAGGCTGCCTATTGCCCATAAAAGACAGGAGTGTGAGAGCTCGGTTACACCTCTGCTGAGCTAAATCTCTCATATTGGAAAGACCCAAATCAACTTGCAAGTCTAACAAAATGCATCATTAAAGTTAATGATGGTGCCCTTACAAATGCACCTGTTCCGGCTTTTGGTGCTTCATCCATTTAATGCACATGGCCATGTATTAAGGTGCATCAATGTGTGGGCCTAACAAATCATTTTATGCTTGAAGCCAGGGAGGGGAGAGTTGTGCATGTGCTTCCATTTGTCTGTTTTTAACCACAGTCAGTGTCCTGCTTTCCTCAAGGTCATGGAACATCTTTTTCTACATTGGAAATAACTTTTAGCAGAGCTGCAGAACATCTGGATTTGATGACCTGCATTTGGCTCCTCCTCCTTCTACTTACTGTTTGCTTCCACAATTTATCATGCACGTTTTAAGGATCTAGCAATTACACTTCAGCAACGCATTAGAGGTCATTGGTCATGAGTACCTTGGCTTCTTTGCCTCTTTGGTTGGTTTCCAAAACTACATTGACCTCACTTCCTATAAACATACCTTTCCCAAGCCCTTGACATCACGCAACCTAAAATAGCATCCTTATTTCTATGAGAAGAAAACAGAATCTTCTTTAAAGCTGTTAAAATCCCATGATGGAGAGGTTAGTTGCTCCTGGGGCTATGGACTAACCCAAGTAGAACCAAGTACAGCCAAAATCCTCTCTTCCTGCTGTCGGAGCTTTGTTCTCTGTGGTAAAACAAACTTTCAGATGCATCCTGGGATCATGTAAACATTGAAGCTCTCCAAGGCGGACCAGAAGGTTACAAGCTCATTGACTTGGATTCTGCTACCTACGTAGTAGTGATTTTATGATGCTAATGCCCATAGGTTATTTCCCCATTAACTCCTCTGCTGCCAAACCATTCTGCAGGTCAGGGTTTTGGATGTGCTGCTACCATGGCAGAGAGTGCAAGAGTACAAACTCAGTGGGGGAAAATACTTTGTTTTCTTTAGTTAAGCTATTAAAAAGGACAGAGTCTGTGACATATATACACAAGTCCCATGAAGGTGCAATTTTATGGATGGGACTCCACAGGGCATATGAGAAGACTAGCACTTGTCTAGTTTTGTTTGTTATCTGTTTTAATTTTTCTTCTGATTTGTGGCTTATGCTACTTCATTGCATGCCTTCTTGCAGAGCATTCCACACATGCAGTACCCTTTGTGGGAAAAGCTTTGGACTAAATTCTCATTGCACTGAACGTTTGCTTATTTTGTCAGCCTTCCAGTCCTCGGATTTACCGTTCATGCAAAGAACTTTTCTATTTGTACCCCTCACTGTGCTTACAATCGTCTGCCACAGCTTCCTCAAGCCCCTTCTTCTCTACCAAGTCTAGTCCTGTCTTTTCCTACCATTCTGCTAACGCTCCTAAACCCTTCAACACATGCCTTGTTAGACCCTTGTCATCTCTGACGCCCTGGCCATACTAGTCTAACGGAGATCCAACAAATCCTTGACAGAGCAGTAAAGTATTTTTTCCCCAAATCACATTCCATGCCTCAGTTTATATAATCCCAAACCCAGAGATTCACAAGAAGTGGGGGCTTGTGAACCAGGACACTAGTGCCTCTGAGTCAGTGTAAATCATAAAATTATGCGGGATCGAGATGGTGGTAATTAATTAGTGCCTCAGGGACATCTTAGCAGCCATGGAGTTCTTTCAGATCAGATGCAAAATTGAGGTCTTGAGTGCTTGTGACCTTCAAAGATCTCATGACATTCTTCACCACTCCTCCTGCTGCAGATCTAGTGTGGATAGCCACATTCTTCTAGGGTGACCAGACAGCAAGTGTGAAAAATCGGGACAAGGGGAGGAGGGTAATAGGAGCCTATATAAGAAAAAGACCCAAAAATCAGGACTGTCCCTATAAAAATCGGGACAGCTGGTCACCCTACATTCGTCCCACTAAAACTTTCCCGGCTGTTTCTACTGGATAGCATTCTTCTCTACTTCCTGCCCTTATGCAGTATTCTTCTCTACTTCCTGTGCTTATCCAATACACACAAAGAGCACATTGCTCTGGTTCCCAGCAGGGGTGGCTGTTTTTCAAAGATATCTGAAATCTTTCCTGCATATATATATTGGAAAAGGTGTTCTAGAAATGTAATATTTTATTGTCACAATTACATGCCATTTTTTGGCTTATTCTATTTCTAAACAGGCAATGGAATCATCGCCCTAATAGATGAATAGAGTAAACAGAAAACTGGCATGGGATTATGAGACTTTATTCATATAGTTTTATAAAAATATAAAGAACTGAAATAGTTGCGTGATGTTTTTCTGATCAGTTAATTACCTGATCATTTGCCCAATGAAATTGTTATTCTTGGGACCCTGCAAAGACAATCTTATTTAACCATGTGCCAGTTCTGAGGCCAAACCACAACTGGCACCAATTTCAAATTCCTCTGTGTTTTTCCTAATGCTGCCTGTGACTACAAAGGTAAAAAGGAAAAAACTCCAACAACAAAACAACAGGCAATTCTCCACCAAGGCCCGCAAACTCCAGAACAAATCTCTAATGCTCATGTTCTTTCTTTATTGATCTGGATATATATAATAAACAAAAATGGAACCTAGACCCCCCCTCCCTCCCAAATTGAAAACGCTCTTTCTAGGTGGAAGTTTAGGAAGGGTTGATACAACCAAATATTGAATGGTTACAGCAATACCAAACATATCATTTCGTATACTCCGCTGATCCTGCTAGGAATATTTTCCAAAAATGTGCTAACCACCAGAAAAGTACTTAAGTCAAAAAAATGACTCTACACTGACTCTCACCAAACCACCAACAAAGAAGTGGAGCCCATTTTATCGTGTCTCAGGAGTTTGAAAAGATGTTTGCACCTGTCCCATGTGGACACTGAGCCATAAGAGCAGTGAGAAGTTATACTAAGCCTGCATTGTCAGTGGATTTTAGACACATGCTATCTCTAAGTGGTGACCAAAACAAATGTTCCTTTGCATTTGCATCTGTCCATTAGGTTATTTTATGCCATTTAACCGCTGTCCATTCACATCAACTCTACAGCTGTTCACAGAACTACAAAACAAAAAAACCACCCACCCACATTCTTCATTTCCACAACAACTGCTCACAAATCATATTCTACTTGCAGAAAAGAAAGGGGGGGGAAATCTATTTTTGCAAGCTAGGTCGAGTAATAACATAACATATGTAATAAAGCTATTGGCTTTTCATCTGTATATAATATATGGAGATATACCTATCTCATAGAACTGGAAGGGACCCTAAAAGGTCATTGAGTCCAGCCCCCTACCTTCACTAGCAGGACCAAGTTTTGCCCCAGATCCCTAAGTGGCCCCCTCGAGGATTGAGCTCACAACCCTGGAATTAGCAGGCCAATGCTCAAACCACTGAGCTATGCCTCCCCACAAGAAACTTTACAATGCTGGACAAGCATCAACCCCATTTTACAGACAAAAACCCAGAGAGGTTAAGTGACTTTCCCAAGGCTGCAGAGCAAATCAGTGCCAGAAATGGGAGTGCAACCCAAGTCTCCTGATGCCCTATCCATAATGCTAACTCTGAAGTACAACATTCGATACATTTAATGAAGGTGTCCAACGAATGCAAGGGACATTTCTATCCCATGTGCTGGCAGAGTATTTCCTTATTGTTTATAGGGACTATATGTAATTCTGACCTTCCTAATTCATGGAATATGAATCTCTTAAATGACCCTGGGATCCAGTCATTTCAATACTGTCACCTTGTTATTTGGAGAGATATAGGAAAGTGGAATACTCACATCTGCATAAACCTTGGAGCCAAAGACTGGTGCCCAGTACGCTGGCTCGGCTTTACAGTGAGCTGGACAATAAGCCCTGAAAAACATTTTATTCATATTTATTCGCTACATCAAGGAGTAAGAGAAAAACAAGTTGCATTCTTGAGCTCTTGGAAGGAAGCCTTCAAAGGTCAGCATCTGGTTTGCAGGTGGCAGCAGCTGACTGACTCTTTTTCCCCTTCTTTCAGCTGAAACTCAATAGTGACTACACAGCTGCAAAGGAGACTCTTTTAGGCCAGTGAGACAGGAGGTAATGAAGGCCATTGGGCCAAATTCTCCAAGCGTAGCTTCCGTCCTTGTGCCCGGCCCCACACATACAATCATTTGCAGGTGGAGTTTTTTGCCCATCATCATTCATGCATTCACCTGATGGAATTTCCATGAGCAGAGCTCGTTCGCATGCTAGGCTCAACAGGAAGAAGGTTTTGTGGGTATAAATTTTATCATTTGGGCATAAAAGGGATAGTGTCCCAAAACTGCACGTGCACGTGAATGAACAAAGTGTGAAAAGTTGCATATGCACATATTGAAGCCAATTTGAGGGGGTCTTCTGTTCGGACCCTCTTATATTGCTGAAGCATGTAAAAAACTCAGTAATAAACCCACAAAAATACGGATTTAAAATCCTGGCACTTGTTTTGTAAGCCAGTGTTGAGGGTATGCTCAGATCACAAACATGTTTGTGAAAACAGGCGATTTTATTCATATAGTATATTGTTTTGGATGTGAAAAAAGCTCCCTCTTTTAACCTTTATCCCAGTTAATCTGACATAATCTATAACTTTAGTTTATAATCTTCAAATCGGATTCATTCAGTATCTCCATCCAGTCCTTCAGCTCCTCTTTCCCTTACCCCGGTACAGGTCTAGGTTCAAAGGAAATAGCATCTTACTTGAGATATACAGCTTACCTTGGACAATGAGTTGCTGGCTTTTTGAACGGACACAGTTCAGCTACAGTGGTGTAACAATCCAGCGTCTGCACTGTGGAAATCAATACAGAGAGATGAATTACAAAGCCAAATAGCTGGTGCTCCTGAAGTAAACAGAAGCATTAGTCACGCATCACATCTGACAGGATGCATGTCCAGCTGATGCAGCCAGAAGAATAACTTCAATGGCTTCATTAGAAACAGCTTGCACTGAAGAGATATTTTTATTAGGATTTATGCTGGAGATCTACTAAATTGCTGGAAAATCCTTTTCCAAGGACCATGGCTTTTTAAAGAAAATAATATCTGAGTGATGTGATTTTGTTACAGATTTTTTTTGAATACGGCAGGGTTTCCCTGGCAGGTTTTGGGTCAAATTCGGAGTCTAAATGACTTGACAGTGTTGCTTTTAACTTTCCACTTGCCAATGCCAGAGAGACTTCACCCTAAAGCAGCTCAAGGTAACACAAGCCTTTTTTAAGCCCTGTTCCGGTCGTCCCACCTTCTTTGGCAAAAGTGGGCATTTGTCCGGTTTGCTCTTGCCAATTTGATCAGTTGGTGAAAGCAAACCGGACAAGTGCCCACTTTTGTCACAAAGTGGGGTGTGGAGGAACGTGGGGGAAAGGGAGGCGAGCGGTGATGCCAGCCCTGCGCGGGGGGGAGGAGGGGGGCGGGAGGAGGAGGGCTGAGACGCGGGGGCAGGCAGGGCTTGGGTGAGTAGTGACACAAGCCCTCACCTTTGGTAAATATGGACACCCTATCTAGTATGTGCGTCGCTGCTCACCTGAGCCTTGCCTGAGGGAGGGCTCAGGTGGGGAGGAGGGTGAGCGGCTTGGGCCAGCCCCAGATGGGGGAGGGGGAGGAGGACTCGGGCAGCCCCATGCAGTGTCCCATTTTCCCTTTGGGAAATATGGTCACCCCAGGCTGAGGCATTATTCAAATGGGTTGTAAAATGTTTTGAAAAATGCCACTTTTGTTTTTCCTGACCTGCTCTAATCATAAATAGGAAGAGTCTCTTGGCTACAAGAAGTTTTGCCCATTTAAGATTAAAAAAAGAACATGGCTATGGAATGATGATGTCCATGTATAACAATAAACTCGAGCACCATTGATTTCGTCTCAACATTATAGTGACAAAAAGGGCATTTAAACCTACCTGTCACTTTGGAAACCACGAATGAATTTGAAGGTTTATATTTACTGAAAAGCAAAACAAGAAATGTGTATACATATTTCATTGACCTTTGAAAAAATAAATGCACCACAGTTACTTTAAGATCTACTCTCTATTGCTTGTAAAAATACAATATATGGGTTTATAATAATAATATAATATATGGAGATATACCTATCTCATAGAACTGGAAGGGACCCTGAAAGGTCATTGAGTCCAGCCCCCTGCCTTCACTAGCAGGACCAAGTACTGATTTTGCCCAGGATGCCTAAGTGGCCCCCTCAAGGATTGAACTCACAACGCTGGGTTTAGCAGGCCAATCCTCAAACCACTGAGCTCTCCCTCCCTCCCCCGTGGCAAATGTGGAACAATAATTTATTGTACAAGTCATGGTCCTCCATACACAGAGGTACATTTTCTGAGGGAAGAATTACCTTAAAGATTCAACGCCATTTCTTGTAGACTTGACAAAAAGGGTTGATCTCCCTTTCCTAGTGATGTCAACCAGACCTCCTTTATCATCTATGACGCCATAATGAATTGCAGCACGACATATACTGGATGCCTGGAAAGCACATAACAAATAGTACGGTAATACCAATGTTTCCTAAATAGTTCTAAGCCAAAAAGAAACATTTAATAAACAAATATGTAAAATAAATACTTAAAGACTGGAGTTTACACAGACTTACATTTACAGAACAAATGCTGCATTGGCTTAGCCTGCTGAATTTTACTATTATAACACATGGGCATGTATTTTTATTCTAAGCCTTACTTGATTTAAGGACAAACATGGATTTTTTAAAATAAAAAAATATAGTATTTAAATGTAAACTATAAGGAGAGCTGGTTGGAAAATGTCCCCCGCCTGAGGAAAATTTTGAGCTTTCAACAAAAACGTCAGATCTGAAATATTTCAGCTGAAACCCCCTTGGTGAGGGGAGGTGGTGCATCATGGCAGTTCTCTGGCCACGATACATCATGGGAGATGCAGTCTGGAGGGAAACCCAGCCCATAGAGAAGAATTGGGGCACTAAGCAACTGAACTACAACTCCCATGAGGCATCTGCAGCAGCATTTCAGCTTCAATATATTTGGGGCATTTTTTATTTTTGGGGGCGATAAAAAAAATCAAAATTTTCATCAGAAAACAGACACATTTTGTAAAAACAAAATTGTTTAATCAAACCCCTGGTTTTCCATCAAAAACAGTTTTGACAGGAAATTGTTGACCTGCCCTAATTATAAACTATTTTGACAAGTCAAGATTCAATGAGTCACCCTAAAAATAAAAACCCAGCATCCTGTGAACCATCCTGAGAAGCAATTCTAATATAAAGTTTCTCTTCCATCCCAATAGCTCACTGCTTTGAGGGATAGATCTTGAAAGATGCCATGCACTCCTGTGACGTACAGGCGGGCCCTCAACTTCGGTTGAACTTAGTGGGCATAGAGGACACTCAGAACCAAAATCAAGCTCTGAGTAGATACTCTTTTCAGCACTGATTTTATCACATAAATGGGAAAATGCAGATTACCTTTGTTATATAGACAGCACCAGTACTGTTTACAGCACCAGCATGGGAGGGCAGAAAATCTACGTTACATTAGAATTGCCAGCATTTTCCATTTCTATTATTACCATTAAAACCCCAGTAAATGTCATCTATCAGCCATAGCAAAGTACGTACAGTCTCATAATACAACGTTCCAAAGATTTTTGCCTTGCTGTTCACGCAGCCAGCTGGGCACAGATACCTAGTTAAAGATATATATATATATATTTATTTATAGTGCGTGTGAAATGTGAGTCAGACTTTTATTACATTTAATTTAATTTTAATGACATTAGTGTCATTGAACTACTCCATTTAAAACAAGCATTGCAAAACAGCCACGTTTTCTAATACCTTTCCCCTTAAGAATGAGATCAATATTTAGATTCTGTGGATTTGTTTTTTTCCAAGCGATAAACTTTACTGTACCCTCACTGAGACCTTAACCAGAGCTCTTGACCTCCTGGGTGGGGACAAGCTTTGAACTGATGGTCTAAGGTCGGCTGGGAATGTAACACAAGAGGAGTGCACAATGATTGTGCCAAGGTTTACTAAATGGGGCTGGCCACCTGGGAGCTGTGGGTTATCATAGCCGTTCACCATTTCGAGCATTAAGTAAATGGAGTCACCTTACTGCTAAACTTGGCCGAATCATTTGTATTAAGAAGAATGAAAGACTTTTTTCATAGGGATTTAGACAGCATTTGGATTCTAGTCACAGTCAATAGAACCCAGCCCACTCCATGTTTGCAAAAGCCAGCCAGGTTTAAGGTGGCCATTTCCATGACCACTGCAGCAGAAGTCGATAAAACGCTACCTGTTGCATGTTGATCCTTTGCATTTGTCCCTCATTTTGGTGTCGCACTTAATGACCTGTGCTAGAAAAAAAAAAGGGAGGGTGGGGGGAAGACATAAGAGACGAGAATGCAAGGAAAAAACTGCCCAGAGATAAGTGGTCAACTTGCATTATAGTGATAACTCAGGTACATGACATGGTCTCCAGGACTACTTCTGTGTGGGAAGATTGAATTCTTATCACAGAATAACTGGGCAGTAGTGAACTTCTAACTCAGAACAATAAGCCTGAAGCAGTTTTACATCCCTCACCTGGCCACTTTATTGCCACCTTTGGCCATTCCTTTTATCACAAAGGTGTCTTTGTAAATATTAACTTGGCAGAAACACTTGACGCCAGAAGACTTCAATTTACAGCCTAAAGACAGTGCTTAGCACTCCTATCATCCACTTAATTATAGGCTACCCACATTCCAGTTGATAGACTTGAGAAGGATATGCTCACTTCCCTCAGCTCACTTGCAGTAGATCACTCTTTCAATTACAATGATTAGAAAAACCTTTAAAGAGATACTATCAATTCCATAAATATTTCAGCAGGCCTTGCCAAGCAGAGCTGGCCCCCCTTCTCCCTCTGGACAAAATCCAGAAAGGATGTCAAGGTGGTGAATTCTGAGTTTAGAATAGTTCAAATGAGTAAAATAGTGAATCACGGACAATAAAATGCCTAGATATGAATATAATCTAGTGATCATGGCCAAGATTTTCTAAAGGTGCTTGGATACTATGACGACGAGTGTGATAGAAGAACCAGAACAGACCAACTAGTGATTTTGAGTGTCTCAATTCTTGGGCATCTAGCCCGAGATGCTGTAAAGGGGCCTACTTTTCAGGGTTGTCTGAACAATCAGGCCTCAAGCTCGACACACAAAATATTGCTTCCAAACAAGTTGGCCAAAAAAAAAATCCAATTATTTTAACTGGCCCTCAACACAGGTTTGCACTGGAGGCTTCTTGGCATCTCAGTCCGCATCCATACACGTGCGCACACACACTCCTACAAGGATATTTAAAAGCTTATAGGATGTGGAAGACAAAGAAGCTCTCTTACTCATGAAACTGTCCGCGGTTGTGGTGATTTTCTTGATCTTGGTTGATTTGGTGGGTTTGGTCACCCGTTCTTGAACCCACACACGTTTTTCCTCTGTAATTTGTGGGACCTCCACTTCGTTAGTCTCATCCCGTTCAGGCTTTTGTACGTAGTGGTCATCTTATTGGGTGGGGGGAGGTAAAACAGTATTCTGGCATTAATAGCAAAGTCAGACAAGCTGAAGGAGGACTGATATTTCATGGAAGATTCTGTTTGGTTTGACAAAGATCTATTTCTAAACGGCTGGAAACCCAACAAAATGCAAGTTAAATACAGAATGGGCCAGATTCCTAGGGTGGGTAAAGTACCAGGAAAAGAGGCCTGGGTTCATACCATTCATTTACTCAGCATCTAAAGCACTGCTTAAAGAACTAAGGTGTAACTGGTTGAAGTGATCTGTCACTATTAGTTAGAATGCTGATGAGTGTGTGTGAATGTCTTACTATTATTTATCATGCTATTTACCAGTACAGCTTTTACTCTGTAGAGGAAAAGGTCAGTCCTCTAAGATAGTCAGGCATATTAACTGGAGACTGTCAAGAAAGGATCCTAACCAGTTAAATGGTCAGGTGGCTAATGCCCTCCCTTTCTCATGTAGGTTATCCTCCTCAAAACTACCTTCCCCATCCTCATCATAGATTTATTCTGTCCACTCCGAAATGAAGGTCCTGGTAGTGTCATCATTGCTAGGTCAAATCAAGCTACACAGCATGCACTACTCATTTCTCCTTACTTTGCTGCAAAGTTAATGCTCTTGTGCCCTCTGAGGATAGGTCTACACTGCAGGTAGACGCCCGCGGCTGGCTTGTGTCAGCCGACTCGGGCTTGTGGGGCTTGGGCTCTGGAGCTGTTTCACTGCAGTGCCGACTTCTGAGCCCAGGCTCTAGGAGGTGGGATGGTCCCAAAGTTCGGGCTCCAGCCCGAGCCCGGAAGTCTACACCCCAATTAAACAGCCCCACAGCCTGAGCCCTGCAAGCCCAAGTCAGCTGGCATGGGCCAGCCGCGGGTTTTTAATTGCCATTTAGACATACCCTAAAGTCCGTAGTTAGGGAACAAAGCTCCAAAGTGGCACAAGCTAAATCCACTTCCCTTGACTTGTCCTCCTAGCTGAAACCTCACTTTGCTTACATCCCCAGCAATGAATAGAGGAATGATACGGACAAACTGATGACTGATCTCGTAGAGGAATTTCTCCCTCCAGCTGTACAGCCAGTGGTCTCATTCCATTCTCTCTTTTCTCTTCCATATGGAAATACATTGCATACCTGTTTGCTTCCTCATTGCTCAGGCTACTAAAAATCAAGCACCTAAATTGATTTGGGCCCAAAATCTTTGCTTTGAACAAGTCTCCAGGGAGTTTGTCTGCATCTATGAAAACAGGCTCACTCCTTCACAGAGGAAAAGGCTTCTGTAGGTAAAGAAAGAAGATACCATCGACACACAGCTCCAGTGCATCCTCTATTTTAAATATGAGCAATTTCACTGATGGTTTCAGAATTAATAATAGTTTTCATTTACTAAATAGAGCACCATGTATAGAGCAAGCCAAATGAGGATGGTATTGCTTATACCTACAACATACACAAGCCTAAATTCACTGGGCCAAACTGATCTCAGTTACACCAGGGTAACTCAGAGAAACTTCCTTGAACTGATGGAGTTACTCTGGCTTTACACCAGTGCATACAAGCAGAATTTGAGCTCTAGGTTTTGGGGAGTTACATGACATTCTCATATAGTACCTGCTTCACCTTATTCTGTATGTTTCAGAGTTAACCGTGGTGAATTAAAAGCATGCAAATCTGTAACTGCTTTTAATGAAAAGTTTCCAGAAACATTTCTTTTCCAATTTCTCCATACCACCCAGAAAGGACCTAGGTGAAATCATCTGCATTTCCCCATGATGCACGGAGCTGAGAGAAATAGCTTATTGATCACCTACCTTTGTAACAGAGGTTGTTCTGGCAGCTTCCTCCATAGCTCGGTGGGCATTCAGAGCAGGGCCTACCATTTTTATAAGGAGCTTCTCCAATCCAGTTCCCCCTGAAAAAAGCATGTGAGAAAGTTTTTTCTGTTAAATAGCCTCTATGCCACACACACAATTCCCTTACTTCACTGTGATGACTGTGTTCCCCCCAACCTTAGCGCTCAGCAGAACTCAATGGAGTCTGCAATCAGAATACCTTCATGTATATATTGACTTCTTTCTCCAGACCTTTCAGTGTTGTGTTGCCTTTCTATAGCTGTATTCTAAACTCTATGCTCTCTGGGACAGGGGCGTCTTTGATATTTGTGTCTTGTGCTGCACAGGGCAGATTTCTAGGGCCTACCAATTAAATATGAAACAATATTAACATTAATATCAATTTGTAACCCAGGCCAAACCTCTTACTAAAATCTTGCCACAGATGCATTCATTCAAAGGTTTTAAATGCAACTTCTACTTCTAGAAGAAGCCCAACCCAAGACTGGCTCAATCCTGAATGCTTGAGTTACGTAACTGTAAGCTCTCTGGGGCAGACACTGTCACTTGCTACATGTCCATATAGAACTTAGCACAACGGGGCCCCTGATTGAAATCTCTGCACCAGATTCTATATTTGTTAAGCAACTTGCCAGGATGCAGTTTTAAGAGTTGGTGGTGGTGGGGGGGAAACATATTGTATCTTCCTTACTTGGGAGAGTAGTTGCAGACCAGGTAGACGGCATTCTCCCAGGTTTCTCCCCAAACACTCATCTGTTTGCAGAGGTTTACAGCACAGCCAACCTTGTTTGTTGTGGCCCAAACGATCTGAAAGTGTAACACAGACATTTTAAAAAACAGAATGCCACAAAAGGCACATTCAATCAAGCTTCCTGAGTATATTTTCATAATGACTAGCATCTACATCTCCTCCTACCCCTGCAGACAGGCTGGGATACAACTTTCATAAGAAGTTACGCGGATGCCACTCTGTCTAATGCCTATTCAGTACAGGTTTCTTCCTTATTTGTATTTCCTCACCCTGCTAATGTTGAGGTGCCCTTCTCCTATAGGTTAGTATATTAATTATCTTAATTTATTATTATATACATCAATACATTGCCATGGCACTCTTGTGGTCAGACATCTGCGGAGGTTCTATCCAAAAGCTGGTATTAGCTCACGTTCCTGTGGCTGGCTGGTGGCGTTATGGACAAAATTCCCCCAAACACACTATTTCCAGTTCCCCAAAACGCAGGAGGTGACTGTTAGGCCGTTTATCTGTGCTGAAGTTCACAGGCCTCAAGCCTTATGCTAACTGCTGAAGCGAACGTCGTACAGGATACAGGCCTGTAGGTGCTTTGCATTACTGCTGAATAAAATAAATGCTAATGCTGGTTTAATGCTGACAGACCCCGGTCGTCGGCGGGCGGGATCGAACCTGGGACCTTTGGAGCTAAATACATGGGCCTCTACTGCATGAGCTAAAAGCCATGCAGCTGTTAGCTAAAGCTGCAGAGCAGACTCAATCTCTCTCTCTAAGTGGTCTCGGTGCCACTAGATGGGACAGAACACCACACCCAGGAGGTGTGTGGGTTACACTAGCGCTATGGGCTACGCGGGGTGTGAGGGAACGCACCAAGTTCAGACACAGAACTCAGGACTTCATGTTTCCTTCCTCTTCTTTACCTGGGTATAGTGAGTGCACATTGCTCCAGAGCATCTTTCTGGACACCAAGGGTCACATTCGTGGGGATATGGATAAGTATAATCTTTAACTTCGTCATACCAAGATTGGACGTGGAAGGCTGGAGAACGATACCTGAAAGACCCAAGATACATAACGAGCTGGATCGCTAACTAGAACTGTGGGTTTTCAACCCAACCTCAGCATGCCCAGGTCCCCTTTTGTTAATATGAAATTCTCAATAATTTGGTACAGGGTAATTGTAAAGTGAGTTCACAGTGCAATGTGGTGCCATCTTGGTAAGGAGCTGCAACTTTAACAAACACAGGGACCATAGGAAATTGTAGAAAAAGCCAGCGTCATATTTTGACTAACGACAAATCTCTGGTGTTTTACATGCACGCAAGTATTAGGGACTGTTTCTCTAAAATCCATGACCCAATCGGACATTCTGTAGTATTTATAGGTTTAGCTTTCTCTTCAAAAGCCGTTGACCTGAAATGTCCCCTTGGCTTTTCCACTCAATTACAAAAGACTTCAGTTTGGCAGAAGGTTGTATTTTGAAAGTAAACATCAGCTAGAGGTTGCCAAACATATTAAACGGAAAGTCATGTACCTATTTTACCACTAGACAATTCGTTACATCTGGAAGTACACTCATGTCCTCAGCAGCCGTGCAGTAGGCACGTGTGGTATGTGGTTTGGGCGTGCAGCGCACTTGTAAATGTGGTTTGTGGCACCGTTGCACTGTGATCCGTGCTTCTGTTGTAAATGTCAGCAAAATTATGTAGACAGACACTCATACACACAGTGCCTGCTGTGTACGATGGGCCCAGGTAGCCTTTCACCAATTGTAACCAACAGTACCTCAAGCTGGGATGTAGCAATCTGTCTGGGATGTAAATGAGCAAATCACTGGAATCACAGATGTCATTATCAAGGATACTTTGCACTTCCATCATAACCTTTGTCTGATGACGTCAACATGCTTTAAAACCATTAATGAATTCTGTGTCACAGTATGTGATGAGGTAGGTAACATTGGCCCCATGTTACTGATGAGGAAACTGAGGTAGAGGGCTTATGGACCCAATCCTTCATGCACTGAAATCAATGGCAGTTTTCTCACTGATTTCAATGGGAACAAGATTGGGACCTACAGTACGTGATTAGCCCAAGGTCACTCAGGAAGTCTGTAGTGGAGCCCAGGTTAGAACCCTGGTCTCCTGACTCCCAGTCCTGTATGTTAACCACAAGACCGCCTCCTCCTTTGTTACTGCAATTTGTCAAAAAAAAAATTGGGCCCAATTCTGATATCACATCAGTCTTACACTGAAGAAACCCCACTGACTTCAACTGAGTTTTACAATGGGCATAATCACAACCAAGCCTGTTAGGCAAATCTTTTCCTTTCATCATTAACCTAACAAAACACAAATTATGTCCTGACTCCGCTAGCTCCTTTGTTTGTAAGAACAATTAAGACTTTAAAAGAAACACTAAATTCACCCTTAACATCGGCACCAGATGAGCTCCAATTTAGCCATTGGTTGAGCTCACAACAGCTTATCTGGACAGAATCCAACGTGGTTCATTAGGCCAACAATGCTCAGGAAAATGACAACAAAGAAACAGATTGCCATTTGATGAGTCTCCTCAGTGGAAAGCACCAGATGGGTTCTTCTCACCAGGAGCTGGCAGAGCAATCCATGTGGATGCAGAAACACAATAATTTCCAAAGCCCCAGGTTTTTTTCCCGGGAGTATAAAACAAACTATTTGCTCACCTAGAATTACATGGCCATCTGCAAGCAAATACAAAGTGGTTGCAGTAAAGATAAATTGGGAAGTGAAAAGGGAAATATGGTGCGATGCACTTAGAGGATTTAACAGTGTTCAGACCTAGTGGGAATGGCCAAAAATCGTTCCTGAGAAATTTCTTTGCTGGTTAACGGACAGAGCAAAGCTACGTGAAACAGGGGACTTGGGAGTCAGGGTCCTAGATTCTGATGCCAACTCTGCCACGGAGTCTCTATGACGTTGGGCAAGTCCCTTCACCTCTCTGTGCCTCACAGGTAAATCCACCAAATAGTGAGGTTTACTTAACATTTCCTAAGCATGTTGGGCACTGCTGGCTGAAAGGCCCAATAGATGTTATTACTGTATCGGTTTCACAGCTCCTTTTTTCCAGCTAATCAAGTTCTTTTTACTAAGTATTGACAAGACAAACCTCCCGAACTGTCAAACAGGGCGAGACCCAGAATGACACTATTAACAGATATGGCACATTAGACACTCAGCGTTCCATCTCTTACCTGCCCCAATGAACAGCCAAATTCTGACCAATGGACATAATGAGGCTGGCAGGTCCATGATCCCAGATGCACTCCTGGGCCCAAGCCTCTGCAGATCTTTCCAGCTCATCATCCCAGGTCTGCGTGAGAATCAAAGAACAGATCCATTGACAAATACTCTCAGTCTGAAAACATCTTACATTAGACTTAGGTTATGCCTACACTACACAGCGCTGGCAGCACGCAGGCTACATGTAGCTACGTGCCGCAGTGAAAAGCAAGCTGTTTCCACACTATGATGTGTAGCTACACATATCAATGAAAGACTCCAGCAGTGGGACGCTACATTGCTAAAAACAGCAGTGTAGACTGGGACGCATGGCTCAGGTGAGTAGAGAACCATGTAGGATATGTACGCAGGTACAAACACACACCCTTCAGGTGTGTCTTTACTTGTCCCAGCTATGCCTCATGGTCTGCACTGCTATTTATACCCACGTTAGAGGGGCTACCCATGTCTGTATTCTTCTACACGCTACTGAACGAAGCATGCAGCGGAGACATACCTTAAGAACCAAGAGACGGGACCAGCAGAACCTATGAGGGTTAAGACTTGCACGTGATCCCCAGCCCAGCCTCTCAGACCTAGTATTATGCAATGCAATGCAGGGCCCTGACCTGGGAGTGAATTCCCCATTTAATAAAATGGAAATGCATGGATCCAGCACAAAATAGTCCCACTTTTCAACGTCTGGCATCGCGCTTCTTGGGAGATACCACATATGGTCAACTCTAGTTCGGAGCTGCTGATTCTTCGGCGCAATGACGCGAATGTGGGGTGAGGGTCCAAACTGAACGTCAGTATATTCCTCTCAACTACCCCTTTGTGCACAACTTCAATGGGGAGTGTGTTGTTTTCTGAGCCGATTGCAGTCTATCATGAACAAATTTGCTTAAAAGTGGATTTTTGAACATAGTAGATAGTGCTGTGTCGATGAATTGCAATGCGCTTGCAGTGTTTAATTATTGACAGTCCTACTGACCACAAAGGTACTGATGGGAAATTTTATTGGGATTAAAATGTTGATGCACATGTCCATAAATAAATTAAATCGTAGGATCCAGAGGCAGAAAGGACCTAGTTGTTCATACCTAGTTCACCCAGGCTAACACAAGATTGTTCCCTATTGAACATTTACCAATGTTTTGGACTGCATAGGCTATGAATGAAAACATTACTTTTTTCTTAATGTACCAACAGATCCTTCCATCTTCTTCCTAGCTTCACCAAGACAGGCAGACCACTGGGCCCAAACCTGTGAGGCACTTTGCTCTCACAACTCTTGCAAAGGTCTATGAAAGCTGAGGGCACTTAGGATCCAGCAGATAGACAACTATGATGGCATCTGAGCAACTGAACATTTAGTAGGGTGACCAGACAGCAAATGTGAAAAATCGGGATGGGGTGGGGGTAATAGGAACCTATATAAGAAAAGGACCCCCAAATTGGGACTGTCCCTATAAAATTGGGACATCTGGTCACCCTAACATTTAGGGGCAGAGTCTGGCAGTTACATTGGGGCAATGCAGGGTCACACCATGCTGGCATGAGAGAAATGCAATGTCTCCTGGAGGTTACCTCACATACAGAGGGAGTCTGACCACTATGCGCTCTCTATTCCAGCCATCCAGCTCCACTGGCCAATGAGGAGTGAGTAGGGGGCCCTGGCCCTGGTCATCCCTGCCCCTTTTTGGGTGACTTGTTGACTCAGAACAGAGACTACAACTGTGGTTGGCCCTTGTACATGGACACAAGACTCCTCATGGTCTGCCACTTTGTGCACCCTATAAACACCAGCCATTATCGGACCCTCTTCAAACCCAGTCTAAAGCCACAGAAGCTCTCACAAGATCCTAATGTTCCTAGTATTTCAGAGCTTTCCACCAGAGCCCTCCAGAGTGCAGCCGCAAAGGCAGTTGCTTTCCAAGTCTCCTAATTTAATGCAGAGACCATAGGACATGAGCAATAGGCCACTAAATGGAAATTGACATGAACATATGTGCTACATCTTCCTCTGGTGTCTATGGATAAAACAAACCAATACAGGCAAGAGACACTCAATGAAAGACTGGGAACGAGCTCGGGGTTTTTTGTGTGGATTCATGCTTGATTCGGAGATGCTTGGTTCTGCTGGCATCACATTACAAAACCATGCTATTTAAATTAGAGCTGCCATTTGCTTCTCTTTCAACATATGAATGCCTTCAGGAGACTGGAATGATTCCAAATGCAATAAATATATCAACAAAATAGACTTCAGACTGTTCTCTGAAGACCCCTTAATGCCAAATACTCAAATCAATATCTAAGATCAACATTAAAGCCAGAACTGCACTAACCACCTACACTCACTGTGACTTATTTAAATTCACTCTCTGGCAAGCTGGAAGAGCCTGAGTCTAGCAATTTGCAGGGCAAGATGCAAGACACATTAATTCAGGGGTTCTCAAACTGGGGGTTGGGACCCCTCAGGGGGTCACATGGTTATTACATGGGGAGTCGCGAGCTGTCAGCCTCCACACCAAACCCTGCTTTGCATCCGGCATTTATAATGGTGTTAAATATATAAAACAGTGTTTTTAATTTATAAGTGGGGTCACACTCGGAGGCTTGCTGTGTGAAAGGGGTCACCAGTACAAAAGTTTGAGAACCACTGCATTGATTGGTTTTAAGTGTCAGCTTAAATTTGTTTTTTCTTGCGTTCAGATTTTCTGTAACCTAACTGCCATAGCAGTAGGGAGCTGTAACCCAGAGAACGTAAATACCTATTGTATATTGGTGAATGTGACTGCACAAGTCTTCACTGTGGTGGATACTCTCCAGGAAATGGTTTAAAATGTGCTGGCGGTCAACATGATTCAAAACGGTTTCGAACACTTTTTACTTCTGGAGACTTGGAATAGTTTTTGAATGAAGTTAAGGACATAATTATGTACATAAAACACATGCACAGTTTACATAAACCATTATCGCAATTTGCACATGCAACTACAATAAGAGCATGCACAATTAGGCATGCATTTGCTCACCTGTCTTGTTTGTAAATGTGACATTCGGGTTGGAATGCTATTTTAACTCACACAAGTAACTGGCTAATCTCAACCAACTCCACTGCTGTGGCAGGACTGGTGTGGAACTGGAATAGCAGATATTCTACAAGGTGGTTTGAGGTGCGTTGGCAGAACCTTGAACCAGCTTGCTTGCCCCACCTAGTAATACGATCCCCTCCACATTCATGATTAGTAATTTCACTACTTTTAATCACATAGAGGAAGGACAGGTTAATTCCACATGCAAGGAAACTAAGATACTTTCCTTCTAGGAATACATGTAGCCCAATCATTTGTAGCCTGTTAATTTGTTGGAAAAATCCATTGAGAACTGACAGACAATACATGTGTCATCCAGCCCCTCTGGGCAAGGTAAGGTTTTTGATGATCATTGCTGCTGACTAAGCCAACCTAAAGGTCACTGGTGTCTTAGAAGCTGCTGCTTATTTTGCAAGGTTTATTATCAATATGGAGCTTGTTTTGTTTTGGCCATAAGCCATCACCATTACTACTGTTCTATAATACAAACATACAGTGGAAGTGTATGTACTAAAGTTGCAAGGTGGTTAGGGTAATTTTATTTCTGGCCAGCTTCATCTGGAAGAATGTATACTGTTCACATCTGGCCTAGAACAAAGCCTGCCAAAAGGGAGCCATGGAACTCATTTTCCATTAACACTGAATACCACTGTTAACCTTGAACTCCATTATCCTAACATAGTCAAGCAAAACAGCTTGCATTGCACTAGGTTACGGCTTTATTGAATTTCTATTCTCTCTCCACTCTACTGTTACCCCATCCTCAGACATTTTTTCCCTTTGCTTGAATCATTCTCTTGCTTCAGTTATATGTATAATTGCTCTCGAACAATAAAGAGTATATGTTGCTCAGCATACATATATGTTATTGAACTGGCTACATCATTTAATTTTGGTATATGTTGGATAATAATGACACAGCAGATGAATATCTCCATTTCCTGGAAAACGTCAGCTCTCTGTGCAACTTTAGGTCATTTAAGTGCATCAGATATAGACATGGGATAATGGAGTTTCACAGCCAACACATGGATGCTGTTAGCCAAGAACCCATGTTCTACCTACTTATCCACAAATTAATGCCAAGTCTTCTCCTATGAAGAGTTTGCTACCGGCATCAAATTAAAAAAAAAATTAAGCCTTTAGCCTCTCTCTTTCTGAACAGCACTGAAAACAGCCCATCATCTTAAATAAGCAAAGGCTGAGACGTGTTCGGTTTAAAACAAAGGATTAAAGTTAACTTCGCGCTCAGAATGCGTGCAAGGATTCCCGAGGAATATTAGGTAAACATGAACACATGAAAGGCTGATTATAGTCTTTCCAAGTAGCACCATTTTATACCCAACTTCTTTCTTCACAGCATACCAGGCTCTTTCATTTGTACAAAGTCTCCCATAAAACCACTAGAAAAGCACCCCGAGCAAAGACAAACATAAACCAGTAACCGTCCTGGACGAGTAAATAGAAGTCAGCCAGTGAACACTCCACTACTGAAGCACTTTTAGATCCCCAAAGCCAACGAAAATGCGTTTGGCTTTCTTGCATTGCTTTGTGTTTACTTTCTTGGAATCAATCAAGCCACATCTTCCCTTGCAGTATGTTACAGGCAGCCCGCAGAATATCCCAGTCTACTGAACAACAGGGATACAATAAAACAATTCTTAGGAAGGACTGTAACTCTCTCTCACTGACAAAGCAGCAACAACTAATAGCAAGGAACCTGGCACTCTTAAGGCTTATCTGAAGAGCTGATGTAAAAGTAAAGAGATATAATATTGCCTTTTCTCCCTTACTCTTCCTCCCTGTTCTCTTAAGGCAGAGTTTTACATTTATGGCATTCAGTCAAATGGCAAAAGGTATTATTAGTAAAAGATGCCTTTTATATCACATGAATCCTTTTTACACACAGTCTCAATTACCAGCTCAATGAATCAATCCAGAGGAGACAGACTGTCAAACTGGTGCTATTTTTGCAGTAACAATATTTGCAGGAGAGATAAATGCACAAAAATTACTACCCTCTGTCGTTCTCTGATTCCACAATATTTTGAAGACACCCCAGAAATAGCTCAAGGTAGGGCCCATGGCGCTGTATGGAAAGCTCTATGGTGAAAATGTAGTCATCTTAATTGCTGCTGCTGGTAAAGACACACTAAACACTTTGACTTTTCAAGGGCTCTCTCTGAAGTGAGAGTACACATTGAGTGTATTTTGGTTCCTTGAGGTCAGGGGGAAAAAACACACCAAATACCACCAGTTCATCTACCACTGACCTCAATGGGAGGCTTTCTAAAGATTTTAACAGATTGGGCCTATATTGCAGATGGAGAAGTCCTGATCCTCCAAGGTGCTGAGCATCTTCAACTCCCATTGAAGTCAATGAGAACTGGTGGTGTTAGCATATCACCAGAGGCACTGGGCCATAACTACGGCAAGCCAAAGAACCCCAGCAAAGGTGTGATTACTGTAGGTGAGTAAATGTTTCCCAGAGATGGCTGGTGTGGCTTCTCTGTGCAGACAATGGCATTCCACAATGCCAGAGTCTTAAGCAGCTGAAGCTTCAACAGGGAGAATGGAGGTTAAATGTTAGAGAAAACCGGGTACTTGGATGACATTTAGGTATGGAATAAGCTGCCAAGGGAGGTTGTGGAATTGCCATCAATGGAGGCATTCAGGGCTAGACTAGACAGTACTGAGGATGTTTTATGAATAATGAAATCAGTCCTGAAACTATGCAGTGGGATGGACTAGTTGACCCACTAATGGTCCCTTCCAACAAAAACAATTCAGTGGGATAAGATGGCTCCAGGAAAGCACTAGCAGAATGTGTTACTGTCCTCTGGCCAGAAGAAAAACTGATGTGGTCATACAGATTTCAGTACCAATAGTTGAACTCACCATATATTCCATATTGGAGGCTGAAGGATAGACTTCACCTCTCAGCTGGTTATGAAGCATCAAAATCTCCTCTTTGTCTGACCTTGGAATGGCTCTCTTGGCTCTGGCGTGATATCTGCTCAAAAGGCTCTCGAAGTGCGTGCCATTGGGCAAGAAAAAGCCTCGTGCTTCAGGCAGCAAAACCAGTAAACATCCAAGAGGGAGGAACCAAGACAGGGCAGGACTCATGGTCATTCTCTACTCAATGGAAGTCGAGAGGAAGGAGATGGAAGCACTCTGGTTTCCTCAAAGGCAACTCTACTGCTCTGTACGGATCTGGAATTCAGGTGGGAAACAAACAGTCACTTAATCTACCACTAAAGAACATTGACATCCCATAGAATTTCCAAAGAGGCAAGGGGCCTTGGGTTCAGATTTTTGCACAATAAAGGAGTGATGCAATCCTGAAAGTTAAATTATTTTCTCTCCTACACAGCAGTGATGAACCTCAATGTTTCCCATGTCACAGATAGGATGCCCTATCCTATTTCCTTCTTAAATTAGGTATTATCTAGATTTCACACTGAATACGCTCTTTTTCCAGATCTATCCACTTCCACATACAATCATTGGGGTTATATGGACTAATTAGATATGCCGTTGCACATGAATTTTGCAAGGCCAACCTTTTTGCCTGCACCTACTTCCAGCATGCCCACCAAGGTGGGGAAAGAGAGTTTCATCAATGTTATGTGCTCATAACCTCTTTACAGCCCATTCCACATGCAGAATCTAGAGGGACCCAATACAGCTTCAAAAATGGGTGGGACTATGTGGGGGCGGAGCACTGTCCGGACAGCCATGGAATGCCCATAAAGGCAGATAGGGAAAATTGAATTTTCCTTTGGAGTATATATAGATCCTCCTTTGAGGTGTAATTTGTATCCATCGGGGTGAATCAATGCCCAGGCCCTTAAACTATCACATAATCCAAGCTGTGCCTTTTCACGTATGCAGCGTGAGCAATGACACATTATTTCTTCCAAGTGTCGTCCTTAGAGGAGGAGAACAGATCCTAACAAAAGGGAAAGCAAACTTCCCCAGCAGCCAAGTCACAGAGGTCAGACATGAGCTACAGCTATTTCAGAGGCCTCTGCCTGCCAATAGACTCAGGCAGAGCCAGCTGCCAGCTCCCAGAATCTGTGTATGTTTATGTGAAAATGTCATCGTAATATCAGAGCAATCAAAATTCCGGTCTGCAAGTGACGCACTGGGGGGTTCTCGCGGACGCTGTTACTGCACTTAGCTGGAGACAGAAGTGCAGCCAGCTATATGAATTATTACAGATTAGGAGAGGAGCCGGAGTAGATTTCCCGGCCTCCTCTTGAATAGGAACCACTTCTGCACTGCTCGGTTGCCATGAGTCAGCCTGCCTTTAGTGGGGAGAGTTAACCAGAGGTGAATGCTGGCCCTAAATTTAAATGTGCTGGACTTGATGGTTTGAATCTCCAGCCTTGATCATCCATGTCCTCAATTGCAAGGCCCCCTCTCTCCCTCCTCCTTCAGACACACCTGTAATCGTCCAGCAAATTCTCCACCCTGATTCTCATCATTAATAGTCCACGCTTACTCCCTCACCTGAGAGCCATGTGTCTTGGTTTATATAGATCCTCGGCTGTCTCTTACTAGAGGTTTGTCCAGGTGGCTGTGATCGCAAGTGGGGCCGATAATAGCTACCATCATAATACATAATAGGGTTTAAACATTCACACTGCACATCTGACAGTGGAACTATCCAGTCCCCTCTTCATAAAACCAAAGTGGTAAACAAAGGACTTCCAGTGTTATTCCATGATGCTTGCAATAGGGGAACCACCATGCCAACGGGAACAACTGTACGTCAGGGCAGCTCTACAAAGAGGGAATATTCCAAGAGATGCAGCCTTTCCCAAGTCAAAACTATCCCTAATGCTGTCATTTTAAACATCCTTTTGTGTGACGGCTGTTAGAGCCCTTTCCTGAATAGGCCCCCCAAATATTTTCTTTAGGTGATGGTTCTGCAGATTTCACTGTTTAAACTTACAGCATTGCAAATTACCACTACATCTTCCCCCACTGGGTGTTTTAAAGCAGGGGCGTTTACAGCTTGATATTGTTAAACATGTTTGGAATAGGCGATTCATTTTCTTTCTTGCTGAGTGTTATGTCTCTAGGGGGGCAGCAGAACTGCTTTTGATGGTGGAAAAACATAAATCAGAGCATGCTCTATATTTAAATGTAGAAATATTTTGCTTCCAATCTAATGGAAATGCAGCCAGGTGTGAACAACATTCTTTTAGGCAGGGGTACAGACACAGCACGCAATTATTCTGATGATGCCGATGCTCAGAATGCAAAACATAAAGGGTCTAATTTTCAGAGGTGCTGAGCTCCCACAACTCCAGTTGAAGTCAAGGGAAGTGTCAACCCCCTGAAAATCGAGCCCAGGGCCTATGTCAGGGGTGGCCAACCTGCATGCGGCTCTTCAGAGGTTAATATTCAGCTCCTTGCATAGGCGTTGACTCCGGGGCTGGAGCTACAGGCGCCAACTTTCCAATGTGCCGGGTGGTGCTCACTGCTCAACCCCTGGCTCTGCCCCCACTCCACCCCTGAGCCTGCCATGCCCTCGCTCTTCCCTCCTCCTCGCCGCCAGAGCCTCCTGCACATGTGAAACAGCTGACTGGTGGGGCTGCCAGCGGGCGGCGCTGACTGGTGGGGCTGCCGGCGGGCGGGAGGTGTTGGAGCTGATGGGGGGCTGCTGACGTATTACTGTGGCTCTTTGCAATGTACATTGGTAAATTCTGGCTCCTTCTCAGGCTCAGATTGGCCATCCCTGGCCTATGCTGTCCCGGCATGTATCTAGCACAATGTAGCCCAAATCCCTGACTGAGCCTTCTAGGTGCTACTGTGACACAAATAACCAACCAACCACTAATAATTTTTCCTAAGCAAAGTGTTAAGCAGTTGAGCTGGGCTTTGCTAAAGCAATGGAGATCACGATAATGTCATGCAAAGAAAATGTCTTAATTACTTCACTAGAACACCTCCTTGCTTTATAGAGGAAGTGTAACATGCAAGCATCATCCCCATTCAGTGTTTCATTGGTTAAATAGAGGTTGAATTAGGCCAGTACGATCCTTAAAGGCATACAACTTCCAGTTTTTTAAAGATAAATATTGTTTTAACCTCGTTCTCTTCTCAGCTTTGTTTGCTGGCACAAACCCCTCCATAAATGAAGCCTAACTGGCTAAGGAGGGTGGGGGGGAAATGAGCTGTTACTTTTGTAGACCATCTGGCTCAATTCAGGGAACAATTCCTACTTTCAGACACTTCCCTAAGAGGTTTGAAATATAGATGATCTGCCATGGCGATTTACAATGTGGCTATTTATTATGAGCAATTTTAAATGCAGCCTGCTTCTTAGCTATGGTGGACAGAAGCAGACAGCTGGCATAGGCTGCTGCAGTTATACCTACCGACCTGGATTTACTCCCTTTTCTAACCAGGGGCCCCGTCCATTACACAGTGAAGGTACAGAAATTGCAACTTGCGAATCAGCGGAACCCTCTGACAGCCCAGAGACATACCAAACCTGTTACTATGCGATGAAGTCAACATGTCAAGTCCTCAACAGACCCTTGGCTTCTTTGCTCAAGCCCTTTCAGCAGCTAGTCAACACTGTGTAACAGATGGTGCAATATTCTCTGAGTCCTTTCCTCTGCTTGTGAATTAACAGCATTATCCCCTTTCCCTAACTGGGCTGCCTTGAAACCTAGTTTTAAGGTTGGTGGATTAAGTATTCAGTCCCTGCTTCACGTACTTGACTTTCAGGTAGGGGGGAAAGTATCAGTTCCAGCACTCTGTCCTTTTAGACCAGACAAATCACCCACTGCAACCTCTGTGAATGTGCATCCATAGGATCGCTGATTTCAATTAAAAATCAAGGTGAGATTTGACATTAATTTAAATGGGGCTAGAACTTGTCCCAAAGACATTCAGTTGCACCCAGTTTCCCAGGTGAAGGGAATTCCCTGAACAAACAACTCTCTGGCATACCAAGGAGGGTATGGAATGATGGGTGAAACGGAAGGAGTGCCAGTAGGGGGATATAAACATGCCAGCATAGTAGGTAGTTACCCTATTTATAAGATGGCAAGGGTCCATCTTGCCCAGTAGCCTGTCACTGACAGTGGCCAGGACAAGATGCCTCAGAAATATTTAAATTAAACAGGGGACAATGGCAAAGACATGGTTCTATTACGCAGGCAAATACAACACTCCTTTGTATAGTGGATGCCCATGGGAATTTGGGTGGGCAAAGAATACAAGAGCAAGCCCTCCCCTGGGATCCATTTGCCCCAAAGTGGTGTTCAAGCTCTTCTTAAAAAACCCAGCCCCCAATTCAGCAACACAGTTAAGAGAGCTTTGCTGAATCACGGCTCCAGATATTCAGCTGTGTGTCTCCAGGCTGCACAGATCACTGGCATCCCAGTTGTGGAAACTCTTATAAGCTTTGGACGCACATTGTGTGCGAGTTGGAAGTTTGACAGCTCCTTCAACCACTGTCCCAGCTGACTAAACTTTGCTTTATTCAAGGGAGGGGAGGAAGCATTTCTATGACCTCTTTTCAAACGCATCGGGCTCATGGTATCCATGCCATGTTAACATCTGGGACTGATCAGAAACCAGTGAATCGGCAGAAACTGCCTCCTGAATGTCCAGACGTGAAGGCATCTCACAGGCAAAATATACAGTAACTACTCACTTAACATTGTCCCGGTTAAGGTTGTTTCGTCGTTACGTTGCTGATTTATTCAGGAACAAGCTCGTTTAAAGTTGCGCAATGCTCCCTTATAACGTCCTTTGGCAGCTGCCTGCTCTGTTCACTGTTTGCAGGATTCTCTGGCAGAGCAGCCCCTCTTTGTGGGGATTAGAAACGGGGGGGGAAGGGGGCCCCCCGTCCCCATCAGCTCCCCTAAATTCCCTATAAGGTATGTGTCTCGGCAGCTGCTCTCCCCCCACTGCCGGGCTGCTCCTTGGAGCTGCTCCCCGGAGCTTCCTGCTTGCTGGGGGAGGGGTGCTGCTATCAGGATGTCCCCCTGCTCCTTCCTCCCCCCCCCCCGCTCCGTACCCCCTCTCCACAAAGCGGAGGAGGGGGACAGGGCTCAGGGACAGAAAGGAGGGAGCTTGCTGGAAGCTGTTGCTTCCTATCTGAACTGGCTGATCTGCTTAAAAGGGCAACGTACTTGAAGTGGGGTCATTGTACTTAAAGGGGCAATGCACGTCTCTCTCTCACTCATGCACGCACCCCCAGCACTTTGGAAAGTCCGCACCTGTGCAGCCGTGCATGTGCTGTCCGGAGGAGGGAGTGGTGCGCTCCAGCTGGAGAGCGTGGGCTCATCATGTTCAGTTTTTTGCAGGGAAGTGTTTGCAGCTACTGCCCTGCATCTATTGTGTTTCCTCCCTCCTGCCTCAGTCCATGCTGCCTTGTGGAGTGTGAGGCTACATTAACAACAGCGTATTAACCCTTGACGGCTCAGCCGAGTGCTAGTTCATCATTTAGCAGCAAGGCATTCCCTGGGAAATATCCCACCCTCTTACTCCACAACTCAACCAAGCTTCACAATCTTTCATTGCTGTGTACAATATTAAACGGTTTAAAATTGTTTAAAACTTACACTGTAAATGTATATAATGTCTTTTGTCTGGCAAAAAAAATTTCCCTGGAACCTAACCCCTCCCATTTACATTAATTCTTATGGGGAAATTGGATTCGCTTAACATCATTTCGCATAAAGTCGCATTTTTCAGGAACATCACTACAACGTTAAGTGAGGAGTTACTGTATTACAACTGGGGACAAAGGAAGAAGTATTTTCTGAGATCTGAGGAGGTCATATTTAAATGGGCTTTGAAAAGATTGTTCACAAAAAGTTACTTCCTAGACTAATGGAAAGCTTCTGATCTCAGAGGGTAGAAGCGTGGGTAACCTCTAGAATTTGCCACACAAAACTCCCTACTCAACCCACAGGCAAACACATAAAGTCAGCCTCAGTGTGGTGTCCTCACCAAACCTTAATGCTTTGTTGTTAGTGATCTCTAATATGTCCCCTAGTTAAATATTAAAGTGGTTGGATTATCCCCCTGGTTATACATGTTATTGCTGCAAATATTTGCAGCGCAATGGGATAGTATACATAGAGAAGGCAGAGGAAACCGGCAGATGCAAGAGTTAACATAGGATGCCAGCAACAACTCAAAACGAGCAAAGCAGAGCCAGGGTGGATCAGATTTTCACTCACGTAGATAAACTCAGGATTCAAGCACTATGCCCACTGTATATTTTGTGTATGCAGCCTTGTCATTTTAGCCACGATGCACATATTTGAGGCTTTACAATGTTGTCGGGTATTTCCCTGCAAACATAATACCAGCAGAATAGTCAAGAGTGAAATTACAAATTCTGTGACTTAGAACACGTTGTCCTCTCTACCGCATAAAACTGTAAAATCTGTGTTTTCAAGGTCAGAGATAAAACGTCTGGATCTACCATCATCCACTCTCGTGTAATACAAGAGGGTGAGTTTCTACCTAAAGCCATAGTAAAAGTTGTTTTTTAAACTGTTAACAGAAGTTACCTGGTTCTACTAGTATTTGAAGGTTTAGTTACAGACCCAGTTTAGATTTATAAATAGCTTATATATAATAGTTCATATATATATATGTATATATATATATAGTTTATAAAAGTTTAAGAAAAAAATCAGTAGATGTTTTAATAAATGGTCAGACTATTAGAGGTTATAGCATCCAACAGGTCTGATTATAATTATCAATGACACCTTCCACCTATGTATTTATAAGTACTGTAACTGTCTATAACACTAGTAATACGATTTATGTAACATCTATTACTTTATTAACCTATTATGAACTATTTATAAATAGAACTTTAATAGTAAAGTGCAATTTTGTATCACACACAATCTTTTGGAGATGTTATTAAACATATACATCCCTAACACAAAGATTTTTGTTACACACAAAAGGTTTAAAACAGTCAAAAATCCAGTGCTGAAACTTAACACTTACCTCTCAAAATCTGCAAGTCCACCAGAAGCTAAAACTCCTCAAAAACCTCCTTGTGGAAAATAAATTATATAGTTTAAATATGACAACAGGGAGGGAGGGAAGGAAATGACAACTATCACTAGGTGCAATGAATGCTAAGGTCTCAGCACAGCTGGTAGCGATGAATGCTGTTCTCATACAACTTCGCCAGCGATATTTATACTCTCCGGGGTTATGATCATTTCTTGGCCCTCTATGATCTTGGCAACTGCTTTTTATTTTCTGAGAAAAGGAAAAAATAGAGGGGTGTCAGTGTCATCAAATCTCTCAGGGCAGCAGGGAGATACCATGGAGCCCAAGAAAACTGAGAATCGCCCTACCAAATGGAGTAATATAACACACACACACAAAACGGGGGGGTGAAGGGGGGTGTCGGCGGAGGAGGAGACAGAGACGGGGGGGAGGGACCAATAATTAAAACCAAATGATAATTTACAAGTTTTCCATGAAACCAGCTACAAGGATGGGGCTAGAGAGATGGGGCTCTGGACCCAGATGGAATTCAACAGTGAAATCCAAGGAGATCACTTAGCTGCAGCCCTTGAAGTTAAAAAAACAGCCCCAAAACAAAAACCCAAACCGCTAACTCGTAATTTTCCAGGGATCAGTCGAAGCTGCGGCTCCTCCTGCTCCGAAGTTTCTGGCTGCGAAGGAGAGATAGGAAATGCGATCCCCAGCTAAGCAAGAGCCTCCTGCCCGCAGCAGAAAGGGAGTGGGGGGAGAGAAATCAAAGGAAAGGCTTTAACTGCAAAACAAACCAATTTAGATTCAAAGGGAGGGAGGGAGGAAAGAGGGGGGTGCAGCGTAAAGCCCTGCAACCAAACTGCCTTATCAATGAGCCAAACGAGAGCCCTACGAGTGTGCTTGGGTGGAGGAGAGAGGAGAGGTGGGGAATCGCTGCAAGAAGGAAAATCGCAATTAAATGGTTGCAAGTATCAGTTCATCTCCCATTGCTTTGCTGTCACTTTGCAAAGCTTTCTTCTCTCCCCTCGCCGTCCCACTAGTCTGCGCCCTAGGAGAGACGCCAGGGGGCGCTCCTCCGCAGTTACTGAGAAGTCATCGCAAGCCTGAAACTGACTACTGGTGGGTGGGGCAGGTCAGCGTTCAGGTTAGGTGAGTGCGGAGCTGGACTGCACTTGCAGACTGTAACAGGGATGTTTCCAAAGCGCCTGTGTACTTAGCTCCGCAGAGTGGCGCTGCCAGTCCAGGTTCCCTTTCATTAAAAAAGAAGAAACAACAAAATAACTGTGATTGATGGCTAAGAAGCCACCCTGTAGATTTAAGAGCAATGCATTGTTCCAAACAGGGGTTTGGTGGCTGTCAAAGGGAATGGTTTGGGCAGAAGAGAATTTGAAAGGGCTGGGGAAATAAACCAGTAATGTCAATCCATTGGTTGAATGAGAGTCCCTTAGTTACTCTGTCCAGGGGCATTCAAATACAGAAGGATCGAGGCAAAAAATGTTGGGATGTGTACACACAAATACAGCCCACACAAATACACACACACACACGCCAGAAACAACCAAGGTCTCTTTAAAACAGTCTGAATCATTTTCTGTTTAAAACTGCTGACCAATATCCTGACAGTTTTATTCTTTTCAACAGTCGATAGTATATCCAATCAATACTGGTTTGAAGACTGCAACTCTCAGGATATTCTCCAAAGAATTATACATTTAAAACACAGCAAAGCTTGCACATCAAAAATAGATTTTATAGTTCTTGATATATGGATTATTAGAAATACCATCTTCATTAAACAACAAACGAGGCCACTCCATCCAGTGGGCAATTTACATGGGGGGGGGGGGACCCCCCCCCTTAAATGTTGATTCCTATAGACGTCTTTGCTTAGTCACTTTTGGTTTTTTTTCTTTTTTTCAGGGCTAATTTTTTTTTTTTTTTTTTTTTTTTTTGAGAAGAAGTGATATCTTGTTTTCATAATCCAATCTGTCTGGGTATCTGTCTGCATTACAGAAATCCCCAAGCATGGTGTCCAGTTTGCATGGCTTTTTAAATAATTAGATCCACTGACAAGCATTATCAATATCTTTCTTTAGAACAACATGGGTGCAAAGCACCTAGTCGTCTTAAGAAAAATCTAAGATGGTCACAATATTATCCACTCTGTCAGGTCAATCCTTTTCTATTTGTATTTGGATGACATTTTGGTTTATTTTAAAGGAGTTCCAGATGTGAAACAATGGCATATGGCCCCTTATCTGTAGCCCACAGCTCTATCTTGCTTATAGAAATTCAGTGGAATTTGGATATGTTTGAAAATCTCAGCCTTAACCCAAAATGTGTTGATGCTCTGATGAACAGGACACTAGACAGACTAGAGTGGAAGACAGTTAACCGTAGTTACTTTGAAGTCATAGATAGCACTGTATTTTTCTTGAATTAATTTTCTTGCTCAGCTTCTTCCAGGACTGATGGTTTTGCTAAGTTCACAGAATAACCCTTTTTCACCAACTCAACAACATTAGGCCCATTGGCCTCTTTTTAGTTCTCCCCTACAATGGCAACAACTCAGAATCATCCAAATCCAGAGACGTGACAAGGCTCCAATTCCCAAGACAGTCTGATCACTAGTCTCTTAAGTGGTACAAACCACACACCGCTCTGGTGCAGTGAGTCATCTGACTCTTAAGGATGCTGCATTAGTATTACCAGAAAGTTGATTAATTCATTTAAACACCACATACAATTTTCAAATAATTTCCAGATCCAGGGGGAATTTGTGATTTTGTAATTCCCACACCCCTGCTGCGAATTAACCCTTTCCAGTGATTCAGTCTGAACAGAATTACCCATCTCCCTATTCTTGATGCTTTAAGGCAGTGATTCTCAAACTTTTGCACTGGTGACCCCTTTCACATAGCAAGCCTCTGAGTGCGACCCCCCTTATAAATTAAAATTTTTTAATATGTTTAACACCATTATAAATGCTGGAGGCAAAGAGGGGTTTGGGATGGAGGCTGACAGCTCTCGACCCCCACATAACCTCACAACTCCTTGAGGGATCCCGACCCCCAGTTGGAGAACCCCTGCTTTAAGGTATGTATTCCTTTTATATGAACAATTAGCTCCATCACCCAAGTCCAGACACTGTATCCAGTGATACTATGGACTAGGATGAGTCCACCAAACTTCTCATCACTTGTGACCTAAGGCCCATTTCAGTTGAAGTATGAAGAGGTGGAACATTATATTGTCTACATACTTCTACTACTTATCTCCACTGGGATTCTGTTGGATATTTTTGAGCTATACAAATTCAGTGGATGAAATTTGTCCCTGATGTAAGCTCACTGAAGTCGATGGACTCAAATACATGAATTTGGTCCACTTTGTGTTTCCATGGAACTAGAACGACATGATGATAAACAGGCACGTTTATTGTGAAGGATCAAAGAGAGAAGACAGTTGCCTAGATTGCATCATGTTCTGCAAGTATTTTCCCAGGAGTCCAAAATATTCAAGTCTCTTTCGTGGCTACTGTTAAATGACTAAAATAGGCTGGATTTCCATAATGTGGACAGATATCCAAATATATCTGATTCCGAAAACAAACGTGCCAGAAACAAGACTCTTCCTATCTGGTGCAAATCAAACCTTGATTTCTTGGACACATATGCTGCTGCTAAATTGATTCACTTCAGATTAACAGGTTATTGTTGTGGCCATGGGAGGAGTTGGAAGCTACACGTTTTACACAAAACTGACACTTCACACATTACGTTAAAATTTTCATTTTGTCTTCATTCAGCTGTTTCAAGTCCTACATTCAGCCAATGCCAAAACAAATCAGAAGTTATTTTTACCCATTCACTTCATAGTTATTACGGTCTTGATTGTAACTTCTCTGGTTCATATGCGGGGAAAGCCACACAATGGGACTGAATATATAAGAAAAACCTTTTTATATAATAGCCAACAAACAGAAACAAAGACAGATTTCAGTTATTTTACTCTGTTTAACATGCAGATACCATGCCTTGATTTTAGACTCAAAGGCCTGGTCCACACTACCCCCCCACTTCGGACTAAGGTACGCAAATTCAGCTACGTTAATAACGTAGCTGAATTCGAAGTACCTTAGTCCGAACTTACCGCGGGTCCAGACGCGGCAGGAAGGCTCCCCCGTCGATGCCGCGTACTCCTCTCGCCGAGCTGGAGTACCGGCGTCGACAGCGAGCACTTCCGGGATCGATCGGGGATCGATTTATCGCGTCTAAACCAGACGCGATAAATCGATCCCAGAACATCGATTGCCTGCCGCCGGACCCTCCGGTAAGTGTAGACGTACCCAACAGAATTACACTCCATTTCTAATTCAAATGTATGCTCACATAGGAGGCACGTTAGTGTACCGAGATGGGTTATTGATTCAAGTCTATCATAACAGAAATAGTGTGTGCCTAGGGACCCCAATCAGAAAATCAAGACCCCTTTGTGCTAAGCACTGTACAAACAAGTAACAAAGACAATTCCTTCCTCATCGATCTTATAATTTCTGGGCCGGAGCACACTCAATATACGTAATTAACCATTCTCAAACATAAATGGAGGCCCCAAAATACTCTCTTCTTCTGAGCAGTTTGGAAGACAGTGATCATGAGCAGAAACAGCATGGGGGATGCTCCTAAATCAGCGTAATCCCCTCTGGACTAACCTGCAAGAAAGCCTATTTTTGTGAATTTCCATTGCAAGTTTGCAGATGCAAGAAGTTGGGAGATGCTTCCCCGACATTCCCACCTTCAGAGATTTTGCCCAAGAAGGAAAAAGAGTGTAATTATAAATTTGCTCAGATGTAAACCACCATAATCTCCTCCTGCTGTCACCAATATCATAAAGCTAACAAAATAAAATGCACAGTTACCCATAGATCTCTCTGCAACATATAATGCAAATAACTTTTAAAAAGTGAATTTCTATTCAAAATGACTGCTTAAGATTTCTTAGGGCAAGAACATTGTGTGACCAGCTATTCTTTTCCAACAGTTAAGTGGATTCAAAATTTTCTGCAGTAGTTTAGAACTTTATAATAAACCGTTCAGTGTGTGTGACACCACTGCACTCTACTGGAGAGACTCAGACCTACACCTCTGTAAACCATGGGCGGTATACAGCTAACAGCTAAAAGCGCAGATGCTTCATCTTCTCCAGTGGTATGGCCTGCATTTTTGGAGCAGGATGTTCTGTTCCAATAGTCACCACGACATTCCAAATGGCCACGGTGTGTGAAGTCCTAGGTTGCAACAGTTTAATGAATGACACAATGAAATGAACACAACCCAAATCCATTTAAAACTGCAGATGTTTGGCAACTGGAATAGGATTAGCCAACTTGGCTACAACTTCAGAGCTAGCACCCCTGCTCTTGAGAAGGGTGTCAGGGGATTTTTAATGGCCAGGAGTGGTTAGGGCCAGGCGTGTTGTGTTTTTTTTTTTTTTTTTTTTTTTAAAGGAATGATCACAGCTCCAGCAACACAATGTCCTTATTACCATGCTGAGGCACTGGTCAGGACTGACGCACATGGCCGACTCATCAAAACTACTTCAGCGTCCTGGATTTCCCATGGCAGCCTCCCATTAGAGAAATGAAAAGGCCCAAACCATGCTTAGCGTGAGACTGAAGAGCGTGAGCTATATGGCATGGCAGAATCCATTCAAAATTGCTCTATATGAATATTTCTCTTAGGTCAATAAAAATCATTACCAAAACTCTTCAACTCCGTTTTCCATCAGTGATTTAAAAGGTTTTGCACGAATGGATTTACAAGTGACAAATTACACATTCAAGAATTAACTGAGATGGAGGGGAAAGTATTTCTATTTGTTTCTGGTTTTCGCACTACAGGCTAATACCTGCGTGCCCAAAGCAATACACTACTCGCTGACTTTCTGCAGTTTCCATGGTACAAATCCCTTCCAAAAATAAAACCATAAAATATTCACTCTTGGTATTAGTTGTATGGATTATAAAGCAAGTCACTTAACCTCTGCTCCTCTATCTGCAAATTGGGAGAGAACAGTAATGACAGATAGCAAAGGACCAGTCTGGAACTAAATTCATGAAAGATTAGCCTTGGATGGATGGCCCTATAGGAGAGTGAAATATTGTAATTAAAACACATAACCAAGATGCTTCCCAAAGACTGTCTGAAATAAAAGACTTTCAAACATACTTCATAAAAGGACTAATTCTTTGGTTTTCCACGGTGCTCCTCCAGTACCTTAAAAATCTTGGGCTGAGGCATAATGATATATAGGTAGCCAGCCTATGGAGGTGGCTAAGTATTTCACAAAGCAATGATACAATGAAATGCTATTTCAACTGTTATTAAAACACATACTTACCGCATAGCACTTATCTGAACTGTTCTTTATTTTCTTTAATCAATATTCTGATATGCTGGACTTTTTGACTAATTCACTAGGGGTGGAATTTTCCAAATGTGACAGTCTCCTGAAAAATCCCACCTTTTGTTTGTAGGTCATTATGGCTCTTCTGAAAAATCACCCCCTAAACAGCCTGTTTCAGTATGAACTTCTGGCATGCTCTGATTGCTTATACTTAGACCAAGATTTTTCAAGTATAGGATTTGGGAGCCCTATTTTCAGGCTTCTGGTTTTGAAAATCTTGGCCTTTTTTTGCATTCAAGCCAGTTTTTTTCTAAGGTTAAAATCTGCTTTAAGAACATCACTAAATAATGATAACACTTAGCTCTGATGCATTTGACATGATCAGTGACAGATAGAAATCAAGGACATACACACTCTGTTCAAAAACAAGGAGAGTAGGTTAACAGAAAATAAAAATTGTGGTTGTGTAATGTCAGATGTTGCTACATGCTTTTCACTGACTTCTTTGAGTAACTCATTGCACAGGTTTCATCAACAATTGTATGTGCAACATCCTTAGTGCAAATTAAATTTAAAAAGTACCTAAGGAACAGTTTATTTCATACCAACAGACATTGCAATACTTGTTTTTACACCTGAAATTAAAACAGGTCTTAAAACAAAAAGAAACACCCCTCCTCCCCCACTTCTACTGCATCTCTCATTTCAGTTTAGCAAGAAAATTAAAAAGAGGACATGAATATGCAGAATCATAGTGACTACTGTACTTCACTTTTACATTGTGTTTGTAATATAATTTCCTCTTTCATAATTTTATCACAATATTTTCAAAAACATCATCACTTGACGTGGCCCCAAGTAACCTCAGCTAAAGGAGCTCCAGATTCTTTTGCAAGACTGATTTATAGTGTCGTTTTTGTGAAAAGTCTCTTATGGGCAAGTCTTTTATGAGTAGCCATAGCCTTGGTTTTATATAATAACCTACATTTACTAGAGACAGACTATATATACATAAAAAAAGTGTCATGAGCTAGATATTTAAAGTAATAAGAATCACCACTATCATCAGAAAAAAGGAATGTAAACTTACATGTCTGTTTCACGTTTCAACTTCCAGGTTTGTTTCAGATTTATTTGACATAGGAAAAGCTCAGTGCAGGTTTGTGGGATTAAAGAGTATGTTAATTACAAGTGGGATCTACAAAATATTTTTAGTGCTGGTAAAATGGTCTAATTGTGCACCATTGACATCCATGGGAATTATAACCAACTTCAAAGGGAGGATGGGCAGGGACATAATGTGAAATGTTATATAAGTATTTAATATTATAATGGATGGATTAATGTGATCGTGGTATGCTCTTGTCTTTAAGCCTGTGAATAGTCTCATTGCTTTGCTGGATCAGGTTTTAAGTGAAATAATAAGATTATTTTCTCACTGTGTGTCCAGTTCTAATAGCTCCATATTAGGATGACTAGTATCCGCATAGGAAATTTTGTAACTGCAGAATTAATGGTTCAGCCTGACTTACATTTGCTAGTGACCATGGTTCAACAACTTTACAAGTGATTTTTGTTCAAAATTTGTAAATTTCTCCATCAAATAAAAATGTTCTCTGCCCATCTCTAGGAGCCCTGGCTCTGGGGCAGTCTGCCAGGTACATGAACTGGCAGGAAACCTACCTGCTAGGTCATGTTCCACAGGAACCCTACTTGGTTTCTGGTGGAATTTCATCAAAATCAAACTGTCTTCACAAAGCGCTTAGGTTTCAATTCAGCAAATTCCAAAGGAAAAAAGTTCATTAGAACTTTTCCAACCACTCCAACGAACATCTGTATAGCAACTTACATCCAAAACACTCTCAGTGTATAATACACAAACTATATGGAGAGATTGTAAAATGCCCCCACCTCTGGGGTGGGAGACACCAGTAGTTGAACAGTGCACAGCAATTCCTCCCAACAATTCAACACAAAGTGAAGAGTCCAACTGAAGCAGGGAGACTTAAATGAAGTTCTACTGAGAGAGGCACCCAATATTTTCTCAAAGCTAAAGTGTAAAGTCTTAGTGCTCCTCACTGAATGACTGTGTAGACATAAGGGCCTGATCAACTTCCATGAAAATTGAAGGGCACCTCTTCAGATCAGCCCTGGATGAAGAGATTCTGAAAGCTGAAGCTGTGATTAACACTTTCCCACCACTCCTCCTTTGTGGCTGTGGTTACCAAAGCCCCTTCTTATTATTAATAACTTGTATTATTGTAGTAAATAGGAGCCCAACCCTGGACCAGAACCCCATTGCGTTAGGCACTGTACAAATACATGGTTAATTGCCTTTTAATGAAAAAGCCAAACAGATAGCACAAAAAGGTGACCAGATACTATATTAATAGGTGAGCTATGAACACCTTAGAGCTACTAAAAAGGCAAATTGTACAGTTATTTCAACAAAAAGTAAAAAGCAGCACAATCACAGAGAAGTTATATGGAAAGCAACTGTCCTGCCTGTACCAGACAAAGAGAAAAAGTGAAAAGAGAAATCTAGGCAGCTTAAGAAAATGATACAGAAATTTCCTGGAACATAAAGCCTAAAAAAATAAAGCAGCTACTTCATTTTAAAAACATGAAGGGAAAACAGTGGAGAAAATACACTTTTTCCTGCAATTACCTTTTTTTTTTTTTTTGTTAATGCAAAACTCATTTGACCTAGTAGGTATTTTTTTAAATAATGTAATGATTATGCTTTCATGAGTATCATAGCATTATTTCAAATTAGAAAATGCATAGTAACTCTAGACTAGAGTTTCCACAACTGAAATTTACACTCAAAGTCAAAGAAACACAACCCACAACTTTAAACCAACTTTGTGACTTTTATTGATGGGCGACAACTTTATACTCCTAGATATCACTAAACTGTGTACAATTAAGAACTCAACATTATAGGAGAGCAGACAGCAAAATTAAACAAAGCAGACTTAAAGAAATATCAATCTTCATTATTTTGCCCATTTTTTAAAATCTTGTGTACACAGAAGCATAAATGCAGTTTGAAATCTCTTAATAGCAATAAAGTTACAATCACCCATCTATATAGACTAACATTTTAACTCCAAATATTTGATCTGCAATGTGTACTTAAGCAGTTTCTCATCGCACAATTATTAAAATGTGGTTTTTTTCCTATTAGGAACCAGCAACTCTGCATTTTGTACTTTTGTACATTGTTTTGAAGCACATAGAACCACTGTCTCCTGATACACACTGGCTCATGTTTTACCATTTATCAAAAACTACTGGGGGAGCAGAGAGGGTTTTTTTTTTTTTTTTAATTTTTTTTATTTAAGTAAAGATAAAACTTATTTTCACAGAAATCTACAAGTTTTGTTGCTGGTGCAGGGTTTTCTTCTACTATGCAATTCGAAAGTGGGAATCAAATGCAAACCCCTTTTATCATCTTAGGATTCAGCATTAACTCAGAAATATTTTATCTTTTTGTGATTCGTGAGACTGAGTCTTTCAACCAAATGACTTCATTCTGGAAAGTCAAAAGTCAACACACAAACTATGTTGTGCACAACCCCCAAGGTAGTTTCCTTTTTCACTCTAGCCCATAGTTGCAAGGGAAAAAAGGATTCACTCAAAAGAGCATGTAAAGGAGGAAAAAAGTTAGTGATAGTTGGCGTTCTACAAAGCAGGTATCTTGCACACACAGCATAAAGAGGGAAGTTTCACAGCAGGTCAACTCGGCGATAGTACAGGAGGTAGGCTGTGCGTTCAGCAGACGGCTTCACCACCTGGTACTGATTTATCACTTTGACTGCCTGGTCATCAATGCGTAACCAGCCATTAAGACCAATTTGGAAGACGTCTGTAGTGTAATGGCCACCAGTTGCACTGTTTCCATGATGATAGACAACTACAAAGAGAGAAGTTAATGTTTATACTTCCACTGGAAACAAAACAGGAATACAAATTTACTAAGATGGTCCTTTGTTTAAACAATAATTCATAATTCAAAACAAACTTTCCAACTCACATGAGATCAAGAACATATTTTTTGAAGAGTTTAACTACATGTTGAGTGGCATGTTTACATGCTATCCTGTACTGAAGTTATGCTTATACAGTGGTCGCCACTAAAACCTTTAGAAATGCCTTTGCAAATACTTAAAGTTATACCAGCATTATCTATATCAGGGGTCGGCAACGTTTGGCACGCGGCTTGCCAGGGTAAGCA
>NW_020698262.1:8961742-8975069 GCF_002925995.2 Terrapene triunguis | reverse complement strand
GACGCGGCAGGTTCGGCCGATCGCGGCCCCCACTCGCCACGGTTTGCTGTCCCGGGCCAATGGGGGCGGCGGGAAGCGGCGCGGGCGAGCGATGTGTTGGCCGCGGCTTCTCGCCGCCCCCATTGGCCCGGGATGGCGAACCGCGGCCAGTGGGGGCCACGATCGGCCGAACTTGCCGCGTCAGCAGGTAAATAAAACTGGCCCGGCCCGCTAGGGTGCTTACCCTGGCGAGCCGCGTGCCGAACGTTGCCGACCCCTGATCTATATTATAGCAAATACTGTCATCATTGTATCTACTTACAAAGGGAAAAAATCTATGATGATGCTAGTGATTTTTCACTGGCAGCACAAAAACTCACGATTCTAAAGAAGTGAAAAATAATATCCTTAAGATCAAGTGTCCCAAAGGTCTAAGACAGATATTTGTAATTTACTACATGGCTTTCAGGGAAGGATTTATTTCACAGGAAAAGACCAATGGGATTGATAGCAACAGTTCAACAGCTTCGGAAAATTCATTTAGTGCTGACAAACTCAGTAAATAGTTGAGAACGAAACATAACTGCTTGAAATCTCCTACACGTCCAGCTTGTTGCTGTTTGTATTTTCAAGTCAAAATGATCTTAAGTTAACTGTTCACAGATCAAAGTAGGTATTATACAATACTTAGTATCTGACATCTCTGCGACTTAAACCAGAAGCCTCTGAGTCAACCTTCGCTCATATCTAATCATAAAACCTCGTCTTCATATACAAGAGGACATTATGAAACTTTACAATATCAGAACTCTCTGTTCAAAAGTCTCTATTACAAACATAAGAAACTCCCCATCTAACCCATTTAATTTTGCTTTAAGGATGGTTCCACCCTACAAAACCGATTCCATAAGAATCATTGTATACTAAGCACTTGAATGTGCTTAGTTTACAAGTTAGTTTTGTGAGTGCCAATCCTGCAATCTCAACATGGAACCAAGTTAGATTCTTTATTTTGAGAATGTCACCACCTGTAATATGTTCTGCAGCAAAATTAGGTCCATTTGATCCTGTGCAAACTATACCTCATCTTCAAATTGGGCTATCAGCTACATCGGTGGACTTTTACTGCTTTCACTGGGGTTACACAGGTGTAACTGTTTGGAATTATATTGGTATATAATTTTGGTAATAATGCACAAGGAGGAACAGAATCTAGCTCATTCCGTTAGCGATGTTTGGGTGGTGAAGCACTGGAATGGGTTACCTAGGGAGGTGGTGGAATCTCCTTCCTAGAGGTTTTTAAGGTCAGGCTTGACAAAGCCCTGGCTGGGATGATTTAGTTGGGGATTGGCCCTGCTTTGAGCAGGGGGTTGGACTAGATGACCTCCTGAGGTCCCTTCCAACCCTGATATTCTATGATTCTATGTTTGTCTCTGCAATGCTAAGAGGAGTAAACAAAGCAGTAAAAAGAAGTAGTGGTAAAAAAGTGTCATTTTCACAGTCTACCTTTCAGAGTTGAACCACACTTTAAACTTACTCTGATTTTGTTTATACTTCTATGAAGACAAATACATATTACAAGTACTTTAAGTTAAGCAAAGTAGACAGGCATGATTTATGGTATACAGTATACACATTCTAAATTATTTGTATATTTCAAGAGTTCTTTAAGACAGAAACTACCCTATAAGATTTTCTAGGATGCAGTTTGTATTTTATCTTACTGCAGAAGAATATTTAGGCAAACCTCTTGTTATATTTCTAATTAGAAATATCTTTAATTCTAAAAAAACTTCGTTTTAATCATTAAAATTTTGTACAAGTAGTGCATGCTGTGTGTGTGAAGTTCTGGACTAACAACAATGAACTGGAGACTAAAATGGTGTGTGTCTACAGAACAGGCACAAAAGATGAGGCAGTGCCAATGCAAATTTCCTCATACTGTTTTTATCCAGGCTCTCCAACCCTCTCTTGGAAAGCTCACCCCAGAGGTGAGAATTGTTCCACTAAAGTAACTACTGCCCTCTGCTGAGATTTCCAGTCTTGATGGTACCTTCTGTAACCTGGTTATACCACCTAAACAGAACTGGATCCAAACTACCTCGTCACACAAGCCCACCGGGGCTGAAACTAAACTGGTAACCTAGAAGTGAAAAGCTCCAGTCCCCTGAGCTTTTTCTTCTGATGCTAATACAAATAAGCAGGTGCAAATCTTACTAATCTATGTATAGTTTTTAAAAACTGTAGAGATTAATGTTTTGTTTATTAATAAAATGCTTCTGAATATTTATAGCAGTTTCCAGTCTTTAATACCAATAACAGGCTTTCATCTGGTACTTCAATATATTCCGACCATAAAAATGTCACTCTAACAGCCAACTCAGTGGGACCTCTATAGTCGTGCAATATGCTATACATACATTGTCAGACGTACTCATCTTGAAAGTGTTTAGAATCATGCAATGAACCAACATCAAAGTGGCAATTTTAAAAGACATTTGAAAAGTTACCCTACAAATCAGTGGTATGTGTCAAATATAGCTATATTAAAGTTGTAGATGTTCTTCTGGCTATGCAAGATGTATTTACCATTCAAGTTGCATGTCACCAACACCAATTCATCATCAATAACAGTTATGCCACACAATTTGTGTTAAGCGTCATCATAAATGAATAATACTCACGGAAGAGTTGATACTTAAAATTTAACCCCGTTGAGAAAAAATGAATATTGATGTACACCACTTGAGACAGAGCAGACCTATATGCATCTTAATAGAAGCTTTGCAGTCTGCATTCTTTCACTGAAAAGCAAGTATCTGTATACCCTGTGCAGGATGGATCTGGTACAGAACTGTGATCCTATGTTACTTAGGCAGAAGCTGAAACAATGTGACAATAATCACATAACAGGAATATTCAGTACTTATCTGTCACTTTACACTAGAACTTACTAACCCTGCAAGTTACATCACTTTAAATTAAAGTAAACATTTTATAATCCGTCAGCAGTAACTACAACATTTCCACAACCAGAATTTCTATATGTAATGCAATATTTTGGGATAGAGTGACATAAATGGCTAAATACCTGCAAAGAGCCGGTAGGTTCTTTGGCCTTTAAAAATCTTGCTTTTCACACCTGGAGATAGTAATTCTGAAAAAGCAAAAGCAATATTTTTAACAAGCTAAAAACTTTTGTGTGAACAGATGTCAGGTGAACATTTATTTCCAAGTAAGAATCAAATAGTTTTTCCATCGGAAGCTTCCTACATCAAAGAAATGGCTGAAACCTCAGCACGCTGACACTGTAGACACTGGAGTCTTTTCTGTGGTGGGAGACAAACTAGTTTCTTACTGCCAGAGCACCGGCCTTTGCATATGGGGTTTCAAGCAAGAGTACCATTCAAAGCTACCCCAGGGAAACAGAGGAGAGGGGGAAAAGGGCCAAGACACTAGTTATCTCCCCGCCATGCCTCTTGTTGGAGGATGAGAGGGCTAGCCTGTAAACTGCAGAGACTGTAAAGAATATAGCAGTTGCCCGTCTTGTTGACCAAAGCAGCCTGTAACGCACGTTTTACAGATTTCAACCCCAACACACACACCCGAGTATGTATTAAAAACAAAAACCCCAAGATCAAATCATACTATCTGATAAAGTAAATACATCATTTATAATGTTATAATGTATCCCTACATAATTAGCCTTGCAATTTCCAGGTAGCTTGGAACATATTGCAGACAGCGAAAAAAAATAGATCTGAACTACTGGTTGACTGAACAGCGAATGTCAGAATAAAAAGTTTCAATGCAGCAAGGTACACATATTATTCTGGTGTTTATATATAAAACACACTTTGTAAAATGAATAGATCTTAACATTTACAAATTGAAGAAACTTTATAATGCATTAACACTTGAAATCTGACCTACCTATTTGATTGCTTTGATGTTTTTAGTTTGATTTTAGTTTGGTCTTAAAAAAATTCTCATTTCTCCTCTCCAGCCCAATCAATGGTTTTTATAATGGTGCTTTTACCACCTCTTTGGATGGATTCCGAGCTGAAGTATTTTTATTCATTATTTGATTAACAGCAGCCTTGTCCAGGGTACTCCAATCAGCTGAGGGAGGGCACTGTACGAACACATGGTACAGTCATCCCTCAGCCCTGAAGAGCTTTCAGTCTCAGGCCCCAATTCTACACGTTTCACTCAGCTGGACACTGGACCTGCATGAGCCCCCACTGAAGTCAATGTAGCCTGATAAATGGTCCAGGGTCTGCCTACATGGAGTTCTTTGAAGGATTGGGGTCTAAATTAAGACTGTGCAGGCAGCAAGTGCTGTAAAACAAAAAAAAACCTGAGCACATCAGCTCGAAGCATCACTGGACTGGATTCTCCTAATTCACAGCTAGGACAGACACAAAATAAGGTACACAAGATAATACAGATTTCATTTAGATTATGAGAGTTTTCACATGTATACAACCCAACAGAAAAAAATCAAGTCTCTCCTATACTGAGCTTGCAAAAATTCACTTTTACCCTTTGGAAATCATAGAAAATTCTCTTTTCCTCAAAACAAAAAGTTTTATTTAAGAGTTTCACCTTTACTAATTTCCAGGTCAACGGGATACTCAATATTCTTGATAAGCTTCTGGCATCCACCAGTTTTCTCATATACAAATCTTTTGAGGTGTAACACAAGAACGGGAGGGAGCTCTTCTAGGGTCACCCTTCGACTGATCTCCACCTAATACAGAGAACACAAAAATGCATTAAAATTATATCTTAATTTTAGGATCAGTATATCTTGAAGTTAACCCCTTTGAAAACAAAAAGCAAGGGAACATGACTAATGTGTGTAGAACACAAATTTTATCTAAATTACGCCACTTGAAAGTGTCTGTATTGTGTTAGTTTTATGAGAAATATCCCATTGTTTGTGCACTTTAAGCCTCTAAAGCGCATTGGATTTTCCACACTGAAGTGTTATCTTCAAGGAAAAAGTATTACAATTTAATATAATGTCCTGTGGGGTTCTTTCCATGGGGGTTCTTTAATCTAGGGACTAACTATATATTTATGAAACAGGAAAAAAATAGCTGGTGGAAATGATGGAGCTCAGCATTAGGATTTAGAAATACATTTTTCCATGAATTAGTTTTGTTGTTCTTGCAGTCTATTTGCCTGACTTTGCAGGATTACTTAACACACTGTGAAGTACTGGAAATACTGGTACCAATGCAAGTACTCATCACACACAGATCAGTTGCATATTATGTCACAGCACTGTATGTAGATAAGCACATAAGGATCACAACTGATGGATGAAACCGGAGCCACTGAACTATTAAAAGGAGGTCAGGACTGATGACTGTAACATAAAATAGGAACAAAAAAGCCATTGAAGGTTTTTCTGGTGCCTCCTTTATGCTACAAGACTCTTACCTGCAAAGTACACAGCACTGACCAACAAGTTATGAACAGCCAGAATTTACAGATGGCAGGCTTTGAGTTCCATCATGACCACACGTTTAAGTATTACTATATTAGGACAACGTAAATACTTGGAAGCTCTGCAACATCCTAAACCAGTGGTTCTCAACATATTTACCATTGTGGGCCAGATATATGGCCCACAATGTGTTATGTGGGCCGCATCCAATACTACCTGTATGGCCCGGAGGATGTCACGTGGGCCGCAACTCTGTGCTGATTGGGCTGCAAGCGGGCTGTGGGTTGAGAACCACTGCCCTAAACACAAGGGGCTTAGAGTAATATTTCTGTCTTCACTTTTTGTCTTTAATTTAGTTTTATTAATGGACACATCTTTCTCATAACTCAAAAATGGTTTTTTTTTTTAAAAAGCCTTAGGCTGAGATTAAACACCAAAATTGTAACTTCAAAAGGAAAAAAAACTGGTGATTCTAAAGAGGGAGTGAAAATAGGGAATCAGAAGGGCAAGCTATATTTACGATGCATGGTTGTCACTCCTAAACCTGAGAAACCACAAAAAGTGTAGCTCAAAATCTTGAGAATCTGAGTGGGTTGTAGCCCACGAAAGCTTATGCTCTAATAAATTTGTTAGTCTCTAAGGTGCCACAAGTACTCCTGTTCTTTTTGCGGATACAGACTAACACGGCTGCTACTCTGAAACCTGAGGCAGTTAATGATGCTCTCACATTAACAATCATATTTTAACAGAATATTGCGTATAAATTTAAAACTAAATATAACAAAGGAGAGTAACACCATCATAGCATCTTTCAACCTGACAATTACATTAGCATTCCCACCTGCTACAGAATGAGGACTAAACCATCAGGTTTCTGGGGATTTTCAATAGAAAATCTCCAGCTGAAGAGCTCTGAGCTTTGCTTAGCTAATAATACTTTAAGATGGGGGGCGAGGGGGGCAGGGGGAGTTATAAATATAAGACATGGATCCAAGACCTCTTGAGTGCTAATCCTAACATTGACACTCTTTCTGATGTTATTTAAGCATCTCGTTTTTTTCCCATCTGGAAAGTCTGGATGAAATACCTGCCTTCCCCACAATGATGTTTTGAGAATTAACATCTGTAAACCGCTAGGTATGCACTAAAAATTATTAACGTTCAATATTTTCACAACAACATGTAATAAAAATCTTCTATTTTTTCCTGAATATCTGTTGAAAAAGAAAGATCTAAAAGGCATTTTTGGATGCTTTTATTTCCACTCAGACACTAAACCAGACCAAATCACTAGCACCTAAACTGAACACCCATTTCTTCCAAAACACATAACTGAACAGTGGGTTGTCCCTAAAGAAGTTAAAACCATCTGCAACAAAAACCAAAAAGAAGTGACTAGCAAAACAAAATCCTTGTGGTAAATTATGATGAGCTTGCATTGCAAATGTTCCTTCCACATGAGAAGAAATCCCTAAAATATTTTCGCACTTCTACTCCTACTAGAGGACTGGATATATAATCCAGACAAAAGCTGTCTGTCTACCTATAACTTTTCAAGGAAAATAGTTTTCCATTCATTCTCCAGTCACAATTATATTCTGAATGTTTATCTAAACTGTGAGGTAGGTAAAATATATGGAAACAATGCCTTCTGTGAAGAATGACCCCTATGTTCAAAGGCCCCCTTTGCTTCTTTGTCTGTTTAAGGTAATTAGGAACACACTGCACATATTTTAATCTGAGAACCTTCTGTTGACCATGCACAGATGCGACTATGTAGATACTAATTCTTTACTCACACACAGTAAATAGACCATAAGATCAGCCAGCTGGAGAAAAGGATGAGAATAGTGTGAGGAAACTCAAAGCAAAATATAATATATCCCATCATTCAAGAGCAGAAATTGCCAAACTGCAATGCACAGAGAGCACATAGTGCTTTCCCAATATAGCTTTTGCATGAGAACAACTGTTGTAGTTTTCACATGGATATTATGCTACTGTAATTAAATGAGGCTCAGAGTACAAAAAAAAGTTTGAGAACTTTTCTTATGGATGGTCGCCAGGCTGTTCCTTCTAACCCAAGAAGAGAAAGCAACACAGGTCAGCGTTCTGAGTTATGAGACTGTTATAAATATCTACTTCAAAAGCCAGGAAATACTCTCAACCAAGCAACATTTTGAAGCACGTCTGTCTTATTAGGAGTGTCTGGCAACACCCAGGTCACCTGAGCTTCTGTGCTTTAAAATTAGTGAAAATTTATTTTCCTTATGACAGTACATATATTACCACTTCTCAAATAGAGTGAATTTAATGTATATGCCTCTCCTGGCCCGCCCCCAAAATCCCAAACCAACTATTACACCAGTTCTGCAAATAAATGAAATCATTCACAGTAAATCTGTGTAACAGAGTTAGTGTGTCTTCTTGTTTGAGTGACCTTGACTGTATGTGTTAAATATGTAGTACACTTGTACTATACCTTGCAAGATTAGTACCTCTTAACATGAGGATTAATGTTCAAGCAACTAGTGAAAAACCAACAGCTATATGAAAAGCCCTTAAAATGTAATGTTTGACTATAAAAAGGTCCAGCAGACAAGACCAGAACACACCTCCTGTTTGGTTTTTGTGGTGTAACCCTGGACAGACTCTCTTGCCACCAAGCTTTCCAATGCATCCTGGACTGTGCGTATCTTGTCAGACTGGATATCCAGTTGTAGAGTGAAAAATGGCTGCAGAGTGGCAGACTCCTTAGAACTCTGCTGGTAAACCACAGATCTACAGAAATAGGAAACAATGTTGAATATTAGATTTACAATAGAACCTCAAAGATACGAACAACAGAGTTACGTACTAACTGGTCAACCGGACACCATGTGAAACCTGAAGTAACCAATCAGGCAGCAGCGGACACCAAAAGAAAATAAATAAATAAAAATAAAAAGGCAAATATTGTACAGAACCTATATTGCATCTTAAAGATAGGCACATCTGGGCTGCCTGTCCCCACCCCCACCTGCCACTTACAGCAAGATGCTGGGGCTACCAGCCCACGGCAGCCAGAGCCAGCAGAGCAGAAGCAGTGCTGGGGTCTGTGCCACTTTGACCCCCACTCTCCACTGGGATGGGGACATGCTGTTTATACCCCAACCCCCACAGGGAGTGGGACAAGCCTGCAAACTCATGCCAGCAGTGAGCAGGGAGCTCAGCTCCAGCTGAAGCCTGGTTTGGAGTGTCAGGTGCTAGGTCTGGAGTCTGAACTGTGCTTTGTTCAGAGTTACGGACAACCTCCATTTCCGGGGTGTCCATAGTCTACTGTATAGTCATCCTTCAAAATTTAACAGTGGAGAAGCTACTAGTCAGGGTGTCTAAAAACTGATTTTTTGGGGAAAATAAAAAAATGATTTTTTAAATTTAAATCAAGATTTTTTTAATTTGTTATTTAAATCATATTAAGTTTTTCTTTTTAAAATCAATCCACCTGCTACTAGAAAGAGGACACTGAAATGCACCTATGAATCCACCCACATGTTCTTTACCTTAGACCTTAGTCCATCCCATGCTTTGCTGCACATTGGGCTACCAAAATCAACACAAATACCAAGGTTAAGCATCAATTTCAGCAACCTGATTTCACTTTAATGCAATTTCAAGTACAATGATTTTGTTTAATATTTGTTAACCTGTATAATTGGTTAGTATATTTAAATCAGTGTATTTATGCATAGCTTATTTGGCAAGACATCATCATACACTTGGAGGAGCATATGATCACTCCGTTTGTTTTCATTTTTCTTTTAAAGAACTTCAGTTGAGATTACTGTGTTGCCAACAAAAGCCAGGGGTACCAAAATCACCTAAAGGTGACTGTGGAATCATCCAATTGAGAAAAGGGGAAGGGGGGAGGAATCTTTGACAACTAAACAAAAAAGAAACTGATTTTGAAGTAGTGTGTTTTACAATGAATTATGTTTAAATCTACTAATCTTCTGTTAGTTTGGGGTCTTCAAAATAATTAGTCACATTTTTCTTTACAAGTTTTGCAGTATATTCACCTACTTCTCTCCACAGTATAAGAGAGTAATAGCTTGATTTATCAAAAACCTCACACATTGGAGAACAGTTATGCAGAAAGTGAAATTTACACTGAAGATACAGGTACCTACAATACAAAATCAGGTCTGTCATATAGGTTTTTCCAACACTGTTTCCCAAGCTAATAGAAGCTTGACAATAAAATTACATTATCTTCTCCACTTGGCAAATGTCATATCTTTGCTATGTTGCTAACTACAAAATAGCCAAGATAGCTCAGCTTTGTTTACTTCTGTGGAACATGGACAGTTCTGGGAAAGGTGTTCGGAAATGACTTATTGCTGCAGAGTAGCATATGGTGCTCATGCGGAAACTGAAAATGATGTAATTAACATTTTAATTTCTCAGCGATGATGCTGGATTTTTGAAACATTAAATGTTTTAGAACAGATATTAAGAACTGACAAGTACTAATGGTTATCTAGTCATTTTGTAATGTTGCTGTGAAAATTTTAACTGAGTTCAGGTTCTCTAATCATACTACTTTAAAATTTAAAATCTCTACATGGTTTCTAACAATATATTCCAGAATTGCTTTAGAATTTGTTTTTTCCCCAAGTCAGATTTTGCAGCCAGGCTTTGTTCACTTATTGGTTTGTCTTGAATACAAACTAGAGTCTTTCAGTCTTTGTGTGTTAAAGTAATAGAACCAGCTTCCTATTTATATTTGGAAATTTAAATCAATTTCAGCTTTTATATGAAAACTGAATATATGGTTTGATAGTTTAATTGTTTGCCAAAGACACTAACAAAAGGAGATTTTTTTATTGATTTTCAGCTTGCTTGAATCTTGGTTAAAAATATATCTAATCACCCTTTGTTTTTGAAGATGGTATTTAAAAGCACAACCAATAATGTCTTTACAGTTAAATAAGTTATTGTTTGACATGTTACAGTCCTTCAGAAAACTCTGAAATAGCAAGTCTTAAAATAAACCACAATTCAAGTCACTATGTTGAACTCTCAGAATTATCAGTTAAATATTAACATAGAAGTTTAATATTTGTACTGCAAGCTTGTATTAAAAACAGCTCCTCTGATTCAGGCACAGGCCTGAAGCACCAACAAAAGGCCAATCCATCTTTATATTGGCTATGTATTTTCCTTAGAGCGAAAGGACTCTACCATAGACATTGGCATCTTTATTTCAGGTTACTATTGCCTTCTTGGCTTATATTTAAGGACAAAACCTTCAACTCATGTGAAGGCTGATGTTTAAAAAAAAAAAAAAAAAAAAATTCTCCACTGTTCAGAGTTGTGCTGTTTGAGACACTTTCCCATTCCCCCCTAACCTGATTATTTAATGTAATAATCTACTGCAAAATATAGTAAACGAAGTACAGTACACAAACTTCAACCAGTTAAAATCAACAAACAGAAGATGAGATTAATCTATAAATAAAGATAATATTCCAAAATGTAATTTCCAGTGGTAAATGTTTTTCTAAAACAGAATTAGAAATACAACTAAACCATGCACTTTTTTCAAAAGTGCATAAAAGTACTGCATTTGATAGCAACAATATTGCTGGACTTTAGGTTTGCATAACATTTAATGTACAAAGCATTTTCTTTTGTAGAAACTACAGCAAAAGTTAGTCACAAGGAAAAAATGCAGCAGTTTAAACAAAATACAGGATTATTTCAACCACAAGTTATTGGAAGGATTTGAACAATAGTATGATATAGAAATGTTTCATAAAATTTCTTTTGAAAATGTGTGTTGTTCATAATTTCCTTGCTAGTGTAGTAGCACTAATAGCGTTTATTGATACTAAGTGGGTGCAGCTAGTGTATAAAAACAGCTTTTAAATGTCTTCAAAGCAAAGCTCTTCCCATGCATAAGCACACACCTGATTTTTTCCATCACAGAGCATCTGAGAGAAAAGTCAGTGCATCTTGCAAGCAACATTTTTGCCAGGCCTCTGACTTACATGTATGCCAAATTTGCATGAAAAATATTTGAAATTTGAATGATAAATATTTGAAGTTTGAACAAGTTACAAATGTAAAAGCACTCTGTCAATGCACAAAATCAGAAGCCCAATGAAAATGTGGACCTACAGGTTGATGTTTAAGTGTTTATAACCATCTACTTTTTTCTTCACAAAATATTATTTACAGAAATGATGCCTAAGTAGGAATGCAACAAATCAATTAAACAAATGTAGACGAGAGGCTAAAATCTCTCTAAGCAAAACGGTGCCAATTCAACCACGTTTTCTTAGCTCTCTTTTCCATTTGATTTTTCTATTTCTGATGCTTTTATTTGGTGGACTACTACCAGCAATTTTGCCTTTAAATCCTCCCTATTTCTACCCTCAGTCTTAGCAGAGGAAGCTTTCCAACATCTCAAGACAGGATACTGTTTCTGCGGTCTACTGTGTGACCTAGTTTGTAGGCTGAATGAGATGGGTGGGCTGAAAGTAGACAACAGATGTGGAAATGGACCTTGCGGTTCTGCTGCTCAATGCAAATTTATTCTTTTTCAGTAATCCCTCAAATTTATTGTCTGTGGATTTCAAAAGGGGACACAGTGTTCCCCCAATATCCATAATTTCATTTTAACTAATTTATGAAATAATCATACCGAGATCTAAACTGTACCTGGCCATGACAAATACACACTTCCAATATATATATATATAAAGGTATTTGAAAAAGGATATGTGCACATGCCATCGACAGGGAAATTTTCCAGTAAGTACAGACATCTGTCTGCCAATTCTATGGAAAACATCTTTTTATTTGCCAGCTGTCTGACTCAAATCTCTGAAGAATAATTTCAGTGTTTTGCATATGGAAGGAACCAACCAGCTTTATTCATACTTTTAGACTGCATACCTGGCAACACAAGGAGTGCAAAACTAGCAATTAAATGTCTGCCCTCCATTTTAAAAATAATTCTTCATACTCTAACATTTGTTGTTTTGGAATATGTTTCCTTTAAGTATTTACTCTGCCTTTATAATCTAAACTATTTATTTTTAAAGAATGCTTTTTAAATGATTTTTTTCATATCCCCTTTTTGCCTTCCTGTACTCCTATCTGGGCCTCTACTCCACATCACTGCAAGCTGTTGCAGGAATTAATAATTGAATTCAAAAAAGATCTCTTTGGGTGTGACTTTTTTTTTTTTTTTTTTTAATAAAAGCATAGCATAAGGTTAGGACTACGTTAGAGAGCTTACAGCTGTGCTGCTGTAGCACTTCTAGTGCAGACACTGAACCGATGGGAGAAAGCTCTCCTGTTGGCTTCGTTACTCCAGCCCCCATGAGCAGCAGTAACTATGTCAGCAGGAGAAACTCTCCCACAGACATAGTGCTACGCACACCAGCGCTTACGTTGTTGTAATTTACATCGCTCAGGATGGTCGTTTATTCACACCCCTGAGCAACATAAGTTATGCTGACAAACTGTAGCGCAGAAATAGCCTTAGTCGTTCTTGCTTCTGGGAAGCAGTATTGTCTAAAGAACTGACAGTCAGTGTTCCCTCTCATTTTTCCCATGCATGTGTGGAATGAATTTTGTTACGTGCACCAATATGGAGGTGATGTGACACATATCACCTCCATACTGGTGCACATAACACAATTCATGTGGTGAGGGTGGGGCCGAGGGGTTCAGAGTGTGGGAGGGGGCTCAGGGCTGGATTGGGACCAGGGTACCTCTCCCCCGGCCGCAGCAGGTCTAGGGCTGGACTGGGGCCGAGGGAGGGGCGCCTCTCCCCCCGGCTGCAGCAGGTCCGGAGCTGGGTTGGGGGGAGGGGCGCCTCTCCCCCCGGCCGCAGCA
>NW_020698262.1:8923879-8961732 GCF_002925995.2 Terrapene triunguis | reverse complement strand
CCGGAGCTGGGTTGGGGGGAGGGGCGCCTCTCCCCCCGGCCGCAGCAAGTCCTGTCTGACAGTCATGTCTTTTGAGTTCTATTCCCATTTTTCTCCACTCACTGTCTTGTGAACTACACAAGACACTCACTATATCTCAGTTAATCCACATATAAAAAGGGCTAGCACTTCACAAGACGGTTCTAAACCTGAACTATTTAATTATTGTAAAGTCCTTTAGATCCTTGCATGAAAGTATATGTATTTTTTCAACTTATTATTCAAAAACAATTGTTGTAGATCTCTGTTCTTCAAGCCAACCTTTGCTCTGTAAAACATATAACAAGATGCACCTATTATGTGACACAGATCACAAACTGATTTTTGGGAACTAACCTACACAATGACATGAAATCTTTTGAACTCTCTCTTCCGGAAGACTGTTTCATGATTAGGATGTTAAGCTTCCCTGGCCTTTGTGGACTAGTCACATTTCCTTTTTTAAACCACCAAAACTGGTCATGGAATAATGGTGCAGTCTCCGGTGGCTGTGTATCTTCTCAGTTGCAAAGCAATGGAAAAATTTATGGGTGAAGGCAATGCAGCCCATGCCGCCACACAACTGCAAAAGAGTATCATTTATTGTATTAAAAATAGTCTAATAAAAGGCACCATACCTTATGTGACCACCAAAAATATCTGTAATAGGAGTCTGAACAAAGTCAGCCTGTCGAGTAACTGATGATTTGTTGCGGGGCCCGACTTGTTCCCATTCATCCTCACTACCTTCTCCTTGTTCATCCTGATCCTCCTCTTCATTTACAGATTGCGTCTCAGGACCATTGGAAACACAGATTTCTTAAGAAGAAGAAAAGTGTGTAGATATTGATTTAAACAAATAAAATAATCCCCAACTTTTCCTTAAAAGATAGAGAGAGCTGGTAAACAACAGGATTATCTTTAGTGATTAGAAATAGGTCCCTGACGTGTCTGGAGTTGTAATGAAAGGTATAGTTTTAAAAACACACTATCAAAAGTTTTGATTCAGAACTTGTATGATGTGGTTTCAAGTTTCTTATCCTCTTTATAGGAATAATTATCAGAAGATTAGGAGGCTTTCATATTTTACTTAAAAAAAAACTTGTGAAAAGTCAAGTTTGAGACAATATTCTGCACAATTCCTTGAGCATTTTGCAACTGGGAATACTCAAATGTTTAACGGAATGCAGTTTATCTACATAACATAACCACACATGAAAAAACAAGTAAGTTCAATGTAGCTTTAGATAATTAACCTTTGGGGCTGTACTTTAGAAAGTTAAGGGCTGTTCTTGAAAATTAAAACCTTGGCTTATCAAGACACCGTTGTTGCCTGGGTATTTTACAGTGCACACAAGGTTTAGCAAATATTTGTATGGGTGCCAAACAAAGAAAGTTATGTACTTAATGTAGCTAGGGAATATGAAATGATAGTGCTACATCATAGAGAATTTACCCAGTTAAATAGATTGGATACCAAACCTTAAAAAAACCAAAGTTCGTAATGACAAGACTGTACTACTGTAGTAGTGGTGTTTTAATTTAAATTGGGCAACCATCAAACAAAAATAAAACAGTTGCTGTAAGATAAAGCTCCATTTTTAAATTCACTGTAAATCCTGTCAGTTCTTTCAGGGTAAGATGCGGAGTTTTCAGTTTGTATTTTTTTCACTTCAGCAACAAAGCACTAATAAAACCAGTTAATATGTTCCATTATAAATGGGTACAAAATTATTAAAAATTCTTTGTCTAGGAAGCTTGCTGTACAGAAAACAACAAGAGCTTAACCAACAGTTGATCAGAGGTCACTGACATAAACTACACCAGTGGTAAGCAACCTGCGGCCAATCAGGGTAATCCGCTGGCGGGCCGCCAGACCGTTTGTTTACATTTGCACAGCTGCTCGCAGCTCCCAGTGGCCGCGGTTCGCCGTTCTCGGCCAATGGGAGCTGCGGGAAGCAACAGGTTGCCCACCTCTGCGCTACACTGTTATACTATACATCAACCAGGTAGAGAAAGAAATTTTAAAACCATAATTCAGATACTGTGAATAGTTGGAAACCACGGCTATACTTGGTAGCAAAATCTGTTTTAAAGTAAATCATCCTGAGTTTTGATCACTCTCACTTGAGTTAGGTACCCTAATAACACAGAAGTCAGTAGCTAAGGAATGGAGTTCATAACAATAAAGTAGCTTCTTGTTGAAGGTATCAGATCAAGTCCAATATGCCTATATGACCAACCTAACTGGGGAAGCATCTCATTGGTTCAGTAGCTTTCATTGTAACACCTTACATCTTTGCCCCCCACCCCAAAAAAACCCTCTCCAGGATTAAATTTGGCATGTACGGTCCCATTCTATCTACGGTATTTACTGATTTTCACAATGAAAAACTGTTCAAAATAAAAGCTATAGATTTCTGTCTTTTGTGTAAGCTCCCTCTGGTGCTATGTCATAACTGGCATCTTCTCCACACGTTCAAACCACTCTCCTAGAGTGGATTCATTCTCCCTCCTTTCACCCTTCCAAAAAGAAAAACCATTACAGTTAAGTATTTGAAAATGAATTCAGCTTGCTACAAACGAGCTTACTTTCATTATGTGGGGAAAGAAGTTTCTTTAGGGTCAGCATTTCCTCATGTAGCCCATTTAGGATAAATCCCAGGTATTCTTCAGCATCTTCTTGTCTGCCCTGAATACAAGATTAATTTTTTAAATTATTATACCGCTGTATGGTGTCTACAATTTTAAGCAGATTCAGAACATTGTCCCCTTAATTTTCAGATACTTTAGTGAAACTGTGAGGTATTTTGTATCAGACAGCACAATCAGTTATGACAGAACTCAGAGCCTAGGAGGAAAAAACTAACTTTAACTGTGAAATATAGTTTTTTTTTGTGTGAAACAAACACAGGACTGATTTTATGGCTTTTATTTTGTTAAGAAAAATATTAAGAATATTGGCTGTTTTGAAATGCAATTTAGTTTATGTACACTGTTAGATACATGCACTTTAAAGATTTTTAAACAGCACCTTTTCTGACAGGCTTGACTTGATAACCGTCAGCAGCCTATAGATGTATGTTGGTTCAAAGGCAGCTCCAGGCCGGATGTCTCTCGCAATTTTATCACCTAAAGCTGCAAGCCAAACAGAAGTGACATAATATCAAAATAAGCAATATTGAGAAAGCATGAAGTGGAAAGTTAGACTCACTGCTTCACCAAGTAGTTATATGACCAAGCAGCTGAAATAAACCATATTCAAATGACATGTTATGAGCTGTTTGACCAAAGGAAGACTCTGTCTGTATTAAGATTTAATTTTTTATGATTTCCAGAGAAATTATTAATGTGTATTAATGACTAACAAGTTCAATGTCAAAAATGTTTCAAGAACTTATATTTCCCCCCTTTATAAGAACATTCTCTAGCACAAATGCATTAATTTTACTCCACAAAAACTGCCCAAACAAAAAGAACATCTTCATCTTCTAACTTATCAAATGGTGTGTGGTGTTTTATTTTATTTTTTTTAAACAGACATGTTTTAGTATAGCATTGTGATAGCTACTATCAGCATTAACATAAAGTGTCACCTGCAATCTCTCACTATTTCATCCAGTTCGGGCATTTTATCTAGCAGTGTAAGAACTGAATCCCACACACCTTTTTTCTGTTTTACACTTGTACACAGGCTTCACAGATCTTACGTGGCTTTTAGAATCCAGAATTGATTTTTAAATAGTTTTTGACCAACTAAGATTCTCTTAAATTAAGATTAGAATCTCTATGATATGGCCTTTTTTTCTGCAACTTTCCTCAAGAATCATGTGTCTACTTGAATCAGTAGATGGTCCAGAAAAACTAACACCAAGTCAGTATTTTAAAAGATGTTAATCTCTTACACTTTACCAAATTGAGCTGACCAGAACATATGAGAAAATGAACAAATTTACAATTCTGGAATTTTTTTTTCCCCCTGTGTCTACTTTGTACTCAGAGAAAAACTATTCTTAAGTCTCTTGGTTTATGTTCCTATTACTAACAGGTCACTTGTTACATTATATATCAGCTAGGGAAAAACCCATTTATTTATCTAGCGTGTGCATAGTCGTGTAGCCAAGCGATGGCATCTTCAGTGGTGTGATGCAGTTCTTCTAGGCCATCGCTGAACCTAGTCGGCAGGCATTCATCGACAATGTGCATCATCGTCTATATTGTACCGCAGCTGCACAAAAGGCTGTCACAAAGGCCCCAACAATACTGGTTGGCTGCACAAAGACTCTGCCCGGTCCAGAACGTGTTCAACAGGGACCACTGGCGACGAGGCAGGTCAAAACCAGGCAGGCAAATTGTGGGGTCGGGAAAAACCCATAAAAGTTATTGACGCTGAATGTTCAAACTAATGAAGACATCTGGCCTCAGAAACTATGCTGACAGATTACCATGTGTAGTTAAAATGACCCTAAAAATTAATCACATAAGTAAGACAGATTTGTTTCACAGAGGCAAAAACTAAAAGACAAACCAAAGAAATCTCTCACCTGTTTGGAAGTCATTGGAACTAATGACTCATTTCCATGGTGTCTTTTGTAGTATGAAACACTGCCATTAATTATCTAACAAATGTAATAAATTTCTCAAGTAAAACTACAGTTCTTTTGTAAATACATAATACAATGGATTAGTCTGAGATAACGTGAAACCCATGAGACAGCCTAATTACATAGAGAAATGCTTTTTCTTTCCTTATGTATGTGATGGACCCTTTTCAGGTACAGCACAAGTCATATTTGGAAAATTATGTATATTGCATTAGTGCTTATGAACTCCAATCCCATTACATCAGGCACTATCCAAAACACACAATAAGGAAAGGATCCCGCCCTCAAAGAGTTTATACCATTTGATGTTTAGCAATCTATTCTGAAGACTCTTTTTCCTCCACTCACCTTGTTTTGCTTTAGGAGGTACTGGCATATTAGTGAACTCGTTCATTAGACGAACACTGAAATAGAAAGGAAACAACAACTGGGCATTACCACCATGTTAACTAAATATTATTTATCTATACAGGATAGATTTCCATGTAAATCAGTCAAAATATTAGATCAAAGTGGGCCCTAGCTGGCCAAAATCAAGCTAAGATCATACTATAATAAAGTGAGTAATATTAGGTTCAAATATGTGAAAATTAACATGGTCACTGGTAGTCTGATAAGGTAAAAATGGCTAATTAAGGACTTGGAGCTTTATTACAATCTACTGTTGCAGATTCAGTACACTTTAGATATATCAAAGTGATGTTCCTGAACAAAAGTTTAAAGAAATATTCTGCTCCCTTCACTAACCAGAAGCTAACTACAAAAGCAAACAAATCAAAACCCATAGCCTACTGAATGTAATTATATAATCAATTTTTATCAACTGCAATACTACAATGGTTTGATAGATCTCTGTGTTCAACTACTTAAAACAATGACAGTAAATACAAAGATTTTCCAACAAATTACTTACAAACTGTCTATCATTGGTGTTGAGGTGCATGGCCGCTGTGATTTTGAATACACTGGAATTGACTTCATTAGGTGATACATCGGAGGGCAAGCAACCAAAGCCTGCAGTGTCTGTCCATTGTATTAAGGAGCTATTCAGAAAATATAGTCTAGATATACATTAAATATCCAACGACAAACTTTATGCAGAGCAGGAAGTAAAATCCTTTATGTGCATACAAAGGACCAATGCAATAATCACAATTAAATTAATGAAAGGATTTTCCTCATCTTGTAAAAAGATAATGCTCCTGCTTTCAATTCACAAGAGTCACTTGAAAATAAACCTACAATATAGCATGATATAGTTTTATTCTAGTCACATATTTTAACTAGGGCTATCAAGCGGTTAAAAAATGTATTGCGATTAATCACACTGTTAAACAATAGAATACTATTTATATAAATATTTTTGGATGTTTTCCACATTTTCAAATATATTGATTTCAATTACAACACAGAATACAAAGTATACAGTGCTCACTTTATATTTTTTTTATTATAAATATCCACACTGTAAAAATAAAATATTTTTCAATTCACTTAATACAAGTACTGTAGTGCAATCTATCATGCAAGTTGAATTTACAAATGTTGAATTATGTAAAAAAAAACTGCATTCAAAAATAAAACAATGTAAAACTTTAAAGCCTACAAGTCCACTCAGTTCTACTACTTCTTCATCCAGTCACTCAGACAAACAAGTTTGTTTATATTTACGGGAGATAATGCTGCCCACTTCTCATTTATGTCACCTGAAAGTGAGAACAGGCGTTCGCATGGCACTGTTGTACCTGGCGTTGCAAGATATTTACATGCCAAATGCACTAAAGATTCATATGTGCCTTCATGCTTCAACCACCATTCCAGAGGACATGCGTCCATGCTGATGGTGGGTTCTGCTCAATAACGAGCCAAAGCAGTGCAGACCAACACATGTTCATTTTCATCATCTGAGTCAGATGCCACCAGCATAAGGTTGATCATCTTTTTTGGTGGTTTGGATTCTGTAGTTTCCGCATTGGAGTGTTGATCTTTTAAGACTTCTGAAAGCATGCTCCATACCGCGTCCCAATCAGATTTTGGAAGGCACTTCAGATTCTTAAATCTTTGGTTGACTGCTATAGCTATCTTTAGAAATCTTACATTGGTACCTTCTTTGCGTTTTGTCAAATCTGCAGTGAAAGTGTTCTTAAAACGAACAACATGCTGGTGATGGGTCATCATCCGAGACTGCTATAACATGAAATATATGGCAGAATTCGGGTAAAACACAGAGTGGGAGATATACAATTCTCCCCAAGGAATTCAGTCACAAATTTAATTAATGCATTATTTTTTTAATGCGCATCATCAGCATGGAAGCATGTCCTCTGGAATGGTAGCCAAGGCATGAAGGCGCATATGAATGTTTAGCAGATCTGGTATGTAAATACCTGCTGGCATGTAAATACAATGCCAGCTACAAAAGTGCCATGCAAACATCTGTTCTCACTTTCAGGTGACATGGTAAATAAGAAGCAGGGAGCAATATCTCCCGTATATATAAACAAACTTGTTTCTCTTAGCGATTGGCTGAACAAGAAGTAGGACTGAGTGGACTTCTAGACTCTAAAGTTTTACATTGTTTTGTTTGTGACTGCAGTTATGTAACAAAAAAAAAAATCGACATTTGTAAGTTGCGCTTTCACGATAAAGAGATTGCACTATGGTACTTGTATGAGGTGAATTGAAAAATACTATTTCATTTATCATTTTTACAGTGCAAATATTTGTAATAAAAGTAATAAAGTGAGTACCGTACACTTTGTATTCTGTGTTGTAATTGAAATCAATATATTTGAAAACGTAGAAAAACATCCAAAATATTTAATACATTTCAATTGGTATTCTATTGTTTAATCAGTTTTAATTGCACTGTTAATCACAATTAATTTTTTGAGTTAATCGCATGAGTTAACTGCGATTAATTGACAGCCCTAATTTTTAATGTTTACATTTCAAATAAAGGTAAGTGTGCTATATAGTTTAGGAAAAGGAAAGAACTTCTGCAAAACTTCCCTCTGACTGTTCCCAACAATGTAAAACTACAGTTTTAGTCTGATAGTCTGAAAGATTTTATCTGAAAAGCTATTGCAGAGAGGAGCCACAAAACAAAGCAAGATGGCATTTGTGTCTTGTTCATCAGGCCTCACTGGAGGTTGCTCCTCACCCTCAAAAAATTCCAAATAAATGAACAAAAAAATCCCATGTCAACAACAAAACCAAATATTCAAATCTGAATATACCTATTTAATCATGTCTTAGGACAGATAGCTTCTCATAAATGAATGAATGGAATGAAGCAGACAAATCTATGAGGGTATGATATAGAAGACTAGTACATGTCTTGTATTTCTCTCTCTTCTTTTTTTTTTTAGTTCACCTGAAAAGAGAAGGTTACTCACCCTGTGCAGTAAATGAGGTCTTCGAGATGGTGCCCTTGTGGGTGCTACATTTCAGGTGTTGGTGCATCCCTGCATCTTTGATTGGAGAATTTCAGCAGTTGTCTGGGTTGTGCATGCGCTCTCCCTGTCTCACGCCTTTGTTGGAGCCTATCTAGTACCGTGCAACCAACCCCCCCCCCCAATTCCTTTTTCACCCTGAGTCCATAGGTTGAACCCTTAAGTAAAGGGGAGAAGGGTGGGTAGTGAAGCACCCACAGGACACCATCTCAGAGATCTTTTAATTTCAATTTTGGAACAATATAAAGGTTCTGCCATTTCCAAGCAGAGGCTGTCCAAATGGATTTCTGAATGCATTCACCTATGCTACCAACAGTATGACATACAACCCGCACTGAAGATCCGAACCCACTCTGCCAGGCCATTATCAATCTCAGCAGCTTTTCTCAATAGTGTGCCCATCATGAACATATATAAAGCACCCACCTGGGCGTCCATGAACACCTTTACAAAACACTATGCGATAGATCAGAGCTCAAGATTGGATGCATTGGTAGGACTTAGAGTATTATCAATTACTCATGCAACTCCAAAGCCCCTTCCGTCTACTGAGGGGCACTGCTCGCCAGTCACCTGAAGTGGAGCACCCACAGGAATGCTCCTCGAAGAAAAGAAGGTTATTCACCCTGTGCAGTAACTGAGGTTTTGGTGACTTTCTGAAGGTCTTGGTTCTCTCAAGGTGGAACGCTAAGGCATGTGTAATACTGACTCCGGTTTACTCCCATGAGGTTTGGGGAAGAATGAGGGAAGATGGATTGGTTGACTCAGGTGGAAAGAGAAGGGCACTTTAGGTAAAAATTTAGGATGAGGTCTTAGGGTGACCTTATCTTTGAAGAAGAAAGTATAAGATAAATGTGCCATGAGGACTCCTAACTCTCCCACTGGTTGGGCAGACATAATAGTCAAGGAGGCGTTGGTTGTGAGAATCAATGAAGGTGGAAGTCTGTGTGAAAGGAACTCCCACATTGTTGGATTGCGTCCACCAGCGTAGCGAGTCTTTGACTCTGAATGGCATTATGAGGCGTCTGTTTAGGCTGTGTCTGTGTGGTATGTAGACCGTTCTTAGCCAGCCCTGAAGGCAGCGCATGTGAAGATGCGCGTCGTATCACGAATGTGGTTGCCACCATATGGCTTAGTAGTTGGAGGCAATATCCATGCCGATATCTGTAGTGAGAAATCTGGTCGCTGGTAGTGACACTTTTGCCTCTAAAGTGTCAAGATGCGCCCTGATGAAGTCCAGTTTCTGCACGGGTGTTAGTACTGATTTTTGTATGTTGATTTGTCGTCCCAGCTGTGCGAAAAGTGTGATTGTCATCTGCGTAGTGTCTATGGCATTTGCCTTTAACAGACAATTGTCCAGATAGGGAAAAACTGTCACTCCCTGTCTGTGGAGTTTGTGGAGGTGTGTCACACCACTACCACAAGCACTTTGGAAAAAAACCAAAGTACTTTCGACAGGCCAAATGGCAGAAATTTGTATTGATAATGTTCTGTGCCCAGAGTAAACTTGAGGAACCTCCTGTGCGCGAGATATATGGTTACAGGAAAATAGGCATCTTGGAGGTCAAGGGCTGAAAACCAGTCCCCCCACTCCAGTGTTGGTATTATTGTTGCTAATGTGACCATCCTGAACCATTGGACCCTTACAAATTTGTTGAGTTTTCTGAGGTCTAAGCTAGGCCTCCATGTTCCGTTCTCTTTCTGGGTTAAAAAGTAGTGAGACTTAAAGCCCTTCCCCTTCTGTGTTGTGATGGTATATGTTCCACAGTGCCCAGATGTAGGAGGTGGTTTACTTCTTGCCATAGGTGTTCATGAGAGGGGTCCCTGAAGAGGGATTAGGAGGGAGGATGGGTGGAGGAGATAGAGATGAATGGTATTGTATAGCCTGAATGGATTATCTCCAGAACCCATTTGTCCATGGTGATGGATTGCCACGCTGGGTAGAAAGGGGTCAACCGGTATCCAAAACAGGGGATGGTTAATGATGGCGTCAGCACTGAAGAATGGGGGAGGTCTTTTGGGTCCTTGACCAAACCCTCAAAATTGTTGTTTTGCAGAGGGCGGGTGGGATGTCGATGATTGGGCTGGAGGTTGGCGATGCTTTGGAGGCTTCTGTCTTTGCCGTTGCATGTCATAGTGCCTCTGTAGTGAGGCGCACGGGCCAGACCTTGCGTGCTGTGTGGGGTAGTATTTACCCTGTTTTCTTTTTGACGTGGGGTGTATATACTCAGGGAGCGGAGCATCACCCTTGAGTCTTTCAGGGTATGAAGTGATTCATCAGTTTTTGCCATCGACAGCTTCTGGCATTGAATGGGAGGTCCTTGGCAGTGGATTGAACCTCCCTTGTGAAGCCAGACCAATGGAGCCATGAAACCTGGCACATACCTATGGCAGTGTCCGTGAAGCTTGCTGCTGTATTGGCTGCATCTAGAGGCGGTTCTGGATAGGAGTTGGCCCTCCAAAATTATGGACTTAAATTGGTCTCTTTTGTTCTCCAGTATGATGTAAATAAATTCAGCAAGTTTGGAATAATTTGTGTGGTTGTATTTTGCTATTAGGGCAGCATAATTGGCAATCCGGAACTGATGAGTGCCATATGAATAGGCCCTGCAGCCAAAAAGATCCAAACATTTCCATTCTTTGTCGTAAGGAGTGGATCTGGGTACTGAATTCGGTGCAGGGTGAGAAAATAAGAAGTCTAGTCCAGTAGGGGGAAATGTAGTACTTATCTGGTCACTTGCAGGCGGGCGGTATCATAGTCGGGATTTGCCGTATGTTTTTGGCTGGCTGCACGAATGTGTCATTTATGAGAAGCGCAATTTTAGATGAGGAGGCTATAGGGAGAATGTCCAATCGTTTGTATCAGTGATTCTTTTAGAGTTCTTGAAAGATTTTAAAATTGTCGGCAAATGTAGGTGGCAGTGGCATTATGGCCTTGTCCAGGGACAAGGAAGAATGTTGGAGATGTATCCTGATCCCAGGCTTCCTCCTGTTCAACACTCTCCTCAAGGGGTTCTGAAGGTGGAGCAACTGGGGGTTGTGGAGGAGTCTGGGGTACTATCTCCTGTATGCAACCCAGGGTTGCCAGGAGGGCCACAGAGTGGGGAATGGCATAAGCGGTGGCATCCATGGGGGGTGTCAAACCTGTGATAGATTTTAAGACTGTACAGGTGGACCCAGAGCTGCAGTAGATTGAATGGGAGAGGAGTTCTGAGATGAGAAGGCACCCTCCTCTTCAGTATCTTCTTCCTCACTAGAGAATGGAGGGGCCAGAGGTGAAGTGGATATATAAACGGGGAAAAGAATATAAACGGGGGAAAAGGGATAAGTAAACCTAAGTAGGGTACTAAAGACTACTCTAAACTATTCTAAATTCTAAGTATAGCTATCAGTCTTAACACTGCTGGGAGCTTCGTCTCAGGTCAAGGACAGTTGAGAAAGAACTGAGGATGGTCGGGTCTCGTGGCACTAGATAGGCGCCAACAACAGCACGAGATGGGGAGAATGCATGCGCAACCCAGACGAGCACTGCTGCTGAAATTCTCCGATCAAAGGCACGGGGACGCACCAACACCTGCAGTGGAGCACCCACAGGGACACGCCTCAAAGAAGAACCCACTATTACTTTTGGTATACAACCGTAAGGACTTTTGCAACATACTATAGTCATAGTTGAAGTGTACAAATTTTTTTTAATTGTATGCAATACTGGTAATTCAGACAGTTAATGCAGCTAATTAGAACCACTGTCAATCTAATGCTGCAGGTCTATTGTGTATTCTAGATAACACTGACGATTACCATACTATACAAATTAATGAATTTAAATTAGATTTCATTTCCCCAAGGTAAGGATACAGCGTTGATATAGCACCAGTTTCCTTTATTGATCAGCCCTCGTGGTTGCAAAGATACTGGTTTATGTATTAATTTTACATTCTCCAGTAATTCTGTAGAATTAAAAATAGTAAGTTTAGCATCAAGGAAATGTACAAGGTAACTAGCAAACACCAAGTTACTTCAGCTATACAATGCAAATCACCCCTCTCAATTCCTATCAACAACAAATTTTTCTACCTCAAAGCCTGTTTTTGGCTAAATTTAAAGTACTGTTGCCCCTTTTTGACCCATACAGCTAGTCAAAGTTTAGGGCCCTATGGATGTTCCAGTTGGATGTAGAAATTGATGGAGTCTGGTATTTTCTCAGATGCAAGTAATGTACATGTCCCGCTTCTTTGAATTCAGAAAGACTCAAGAACAAAAGAAGCAGTTTCTTAGCTTACAGCTGCAAGCCTCTTTAGCCAACAGACCCAAAAGCATACTCTCAAGGTTTTTCAAGGATTACACTATGCTCACCAGCTTTCTTGCTTTTTTTGCCTCTGCGTGCGTGCGTGCACACACACACACACACACACACACACACCCAATGCTCCAAAAAACAAAAACAAAAAAAAGCCCTGCATCCACTTAGCCCAAATTCCAGAGAAAGTTCACAACCCCCTTATCGCTTAGATTGGTGGCTTCTGATTAATTCATTCTTGAAAGTTATATTAATTAAAGGGTCCGTTCACATCCAACCTCAAAGATGCAGTCTGCAGTACTCCTCAGCATAACAGTATAATATCAGATACATCCTTTTCAGTGAAAGATTATCTCCAGTTTGGGTGAGGATTAATATCAAATCTTTAATAAGGCTTTTCCTACTCCTATGATCTTATAAAACAATGACAAGACTTCAGTATGCATATATTTTTTTTTAAAAAAAAAATATATAAATCTCCATTAGTTGTAATCCCCTGCAACCAATTTTATTGGATATTTAGCCAATTTTATTGAACATTTAGCAAACTTCTCTCTTAGTTTGAATGGAACTGAAATTGACAGTTGTTTCAGTTTAGAAGTTTCAATGTACACAATTTTGTACCCAAAATATCTTTGTGCACCAGCATGGACTGATATTAACATAATGCATGTTAGTTACTGGCTGTTTCAAAGGAAGCACAACACATTGATTTACATAAATACCCATCTGTGTCTCTTGTCCCCTACGTTTTAAAAATGGGGCCAAGATCTTCAAAAGTGCTCACCATCCATCATTAGGGCCACCTTTCCAAAACTGCTCAGCTTCCATTTAGGCTTCAAAATAAGGCGATCACATTTGCGAAAGTGACAAAAACGGGATGAGCACTTTTGTAAATATAGCCATTTATTTCAGTACCTACACAGGAACCATTAGATGTGGGCCTCTTTTCAAAATCTGATGAGATGTTTATAATTATAATTAATGGAGATATCCCATCTCCTAGAACTGGAAGGGACCTTGAAAGGTCATCGAGTCCAGCCCCCTGCCTTCACTAGCAGGACCAAGTACTGATTTTGCCCCAGATCCCCAAGTGGCCCCCTCAAGGATTGAACTCACAACCCTGGGTTTAACAGGCCAACGCTCAAACCACTGAGCTATCCCTCCCCAGAACCTGCACAGTACCTCACAACAAATTTACAAGGTAGGTGAAATGTGGAGCTTAAGCAAATAGTGTACCTTTATAACAAGAGTGGATTATTACTACTTTTATTACAGAAGCATCTGGGTCCTAATAAGATTGGGGCCACATTGTGCTAGGCTCTGTATAAACACAAGAGAGTGACTTGAAATGCTGCAGCTGCGACACTGCAGAAGTTCAGTGTAGATGCTACCTATGCCAATGGGAGGGGTTCTCCCATTAGCATTGGTAATTACCTCCACAAGAGGCAGTAGCTAGGTCAACAGATGAATTTTTCCATCAACCTAACGCTGTCTACACCAGGAACAATTAGGTCTCTATGGGTATGTCTACACTAGGAGAGTAGTTCGATTTTACTTAAAGCGAAATTGTGGAACCGATATTACAAAGTCGAACGTGTGTATCCACACTAAGGACAGTAATTCGACTTTGTGAGTCCACACTAACGGGGCAAGCGTCGACATTGGAAGCAGTGCACTGTGGGCAGCTATTCCACAGTTCCCGCAGCCCACTGGAATTCTGGGTCGAGCCCCCAATGCCTGCTGGGGCAAAAAATGTGTCGAGGGTGGTTTTGGGTAACTGTCGTCATTCAACCGTCACTCCTGCCCTCCCTCCGTGAAAGTGCCGGTGGGCAATCAGTTCACGCACTTTTCTGGTGATTGACAGCGCGGACGCCACAGCACTGCGAGCATGGAGCCTGCTGCGATCATCGCTGCAGTTATGGCTGTTGTGAACACCTCGCACCTTATTATCCACCTTTTTCAGAGGCAAATGCTGAGAAATCGGGCGAGGCGGCTACGGCAGTGCGGTGAGGACATGAAGTCTGAGAGTGGCACAGACCTGTCACAAAGCACAGGACCCCGCGCCGTGGACATCATGGTGGCAATGGGTCATGTTGATGCTGTGGAATGGCGATTCTGGGCCCGGGAAACAAGCACGGACTGGTGGGACCGCATAGTGCTGCAGGTCTGGAATGAATCAGTGGGTGCGAAACTTTCGGATGCGTAAGGGAACGTTCCTGGAACTTTGTCAGTTGCTGTCCCCTGCCCTGAAGCGCAAGGACACCCGGATGCGAGCAGCCCTGACTGTCCAGAAGCGAGTGGTCATAGCCCTCTGGAAGCTTGCAACGCCAGACAGCTACCGGTCAGTCGCGAATCACTTTGGAGTGGGCAAATCTACCGTAGGGGTTGCTGTGATGCAAGTAGCCAACGCAATCGTTGAGCTACTGCTCTTAAAGGTAGTGACCCTGGGAAACGTGCAGGTGATCATAGATGGCTTCGCTGCGATGGGATTCCCAAACTGCGGTGGGGCTATAGATGGAACTCACATCCCTATCCTGGGACTGGCCCACCAGGCCAGCCAGTACATTAACCGAAAGGGCTACTTTTCAATGGTGCTGCAAGCACTGGTGGACCATAGGGGACGTTTTACCAACATCAACGTCGGATGGCCAGGCAAGGTTCATGATGCTCGCGTTTTCAGGAACTCTGGTCTGTTTAGATGGCTGCAGGAAGGTATTTACTTCCCGGACCACAAAATAACTGTTGGAGATGCCTATAGTCATCCTCGGGGACCCAGCCTACCCGCTAATGCCCTGGCTCATGAAGCCCTATACAGGCGCCCTGGACAGTGAAAAAGAACTCTTCAACTACCGGCTGAGCAAGTGCAGAATGGTGGTGGAGTGTGCTTTTGGACGTCTGAAGGGGAGATGGAGAAGCTTACTGACTCGCTCTGATCTCAGCGAAACCAATATCCCCATTGTTATTGCAGCTTACCGTGTGCTCCACAATCTCTGTGAGAGCAAGGAGGAGACGTTTATGGCGGGGTGGGAGGTTGAGGCAAATCGCCTGGCTGCTGATTACGCCCAGCCAGACAGCCGGGCGATTAGAAGAGCCCAGCGGGACGCGCTGTGCATCCAGGAAGCTTTGAAAGCTAGGTTCCAGAGTGAGCAGGGTAACCTGTGACTATTAAGTTTGTTTATTCAGAAGGTGAAGCTGCCCCCGTTTCTTTACCCAGTTAATGTTGACTATCCTCTCCAGTTACCAACCCCCTTCCCCCCCTTCCAACACACCTTTAAAAATAAAATAAATGAAACTTTGTTCATTAACACCGTTTTCTTTATTAAGGCTTTCGTGGTAAAGAGTTGAAACTGGGAAGCAGACTGTGGTGGGGAGCGGGTGTAGTGATGGGATGGAAAGGACGCTTCTAAACTCGAGGAATGACAGGCTCCTGCTCCTAAAGCGGTCCGCAGTGGTGGACTGGTTGTTTCAACGGAGCCTGCCACCCCTCCTTTTCGGGACTCTGTGTGTGGGGGCTATGTGACTTTGTGGCGGGGGAAGGCGGTTACAGATCCCCTGCTGCGTGGCTCTGTCATCCAGGCTAAGGACCACTGCATAAGATCTGTAACCGCTCTCCCCCGCCACAAACTCACATAGCCCCCCCCCCCCCCCACACCGAACATGAAAACCACCTCCCAGACTGACCAGGGTGCCTAGTGACTGCAATGTGTGTGAGACCTTCTGCTGAACCTGCCCCCGTGTCTGTACCCTGGTAAAGGTGACCGTCCTCTCCAATTACCAACCCCCTTCCCCCCCTTCAAACACACTGTTCTCTAAAAGAACATGATGGAAACAGTAATTAACAGAAACGTATTTTTTATTAACACCACAGTTAGGGGATGAAACTGGGACGGGGGCTTGGGTGAGGTGCTTTTGGACTGAAGGAAAGGACTTATCAGATCTTTGGGAATGAGAGCCTTCTGTTACTTGAGCAGTCTGCAGGGGTGGAGTGACTGTTTTAACGGCCCCTGCCGCCCCTCCTTCTTGGGACTTTGGGTGGGGGGGGATGGGACTTTGGGGGTGGGGGGGCGGTTAGAGAGAGACTGCAGCGGGTCTCTGTCCTCCTGCCTCCGGTCCTGCAGAACATCTACAAGGTGCCGGAGCGTGTCCGTTTGCTCCCTCATTAGTCCAAGCAGCGTTTGAGTCGCCTGCTGGTCTTCCTGCCGCCACCTCTCCTCCCGTTCACTGTGTGATCGCTGGTATTGCGACATGTTCTCCCTCCACTGGGTCTGCTGGGCCGCCTCGGCTCGGGAGCAGCCCATAAGTTCTGAGAACATCTCGTCCCGTGTCCTTCTCTTTCGTCGCCTGATCTGCGCCAGCCTCTGGGAGCGGGATGCCGGGGTAGCTCGGGAGACACTCGCAGCTGTGGGATGGGAAAAAGGGAGTGACTTCCTCAGAAAGATACAGTTTTGCAAACAATGAATATAGTCTCTCTCTGTGAACAAGACCATGCACAGCACCTATCACATGCGCACTCAGTACAAGGTCGAATTTTCGGCCTTCCTATTGAGTGCCTGGGATCTTGCTGTACAGATCACACAAGCGGGGCCGGACAACGGAATTCGGCTAGCAGGCGGACATGGTAAGCCGTAGACTTTTGGCTGCTTAAAGCTTAATTTATAGCAGTGCCCTCCTTTGACATTCCAAGCAATGCTCCTAGCGTTGGCCAGTTCCTGCTGCCGGCAATCCGGCCAGCATGAACTCTGCCCCTGTCCCACCCCCCTCGCGGCTGTCCCCGGGAAAGATCCCTGCATGCTGCCCCTGTCACGCCTCCACCGCGTGGCTGTAAACGGCCGGTTACAGTTATGTAAAGGAACAGGCAATCAGTCCCAATACTAACATTCCCCTAATTCAAAGCAGGTCACCATGAGTGATATCACTCTGATGAGGATTTCGGAGACCGAGAAAGACCGCATGCTGCGTGAATGCCAGCAAGCACCAGGGCCGTATGCCGCCATGCTTTGCGAGGCAATGATGACGGAGTACTTGCTGCTAGCCTGGCGCGGAAAAGTTTCCTACCATGGAGGACGCAATAAGGCCGCTCTCCCCAGGAACCTGATGCAAAGGCTTTCACAATACCTCCAGGAGACCTTCGTGGAGATGTCCCAGGAGGATTTCTGCTCTATCCCCGGACATATTGACAGAATTTTCCAGTAGCTGCACTGGCAAGGACTAGAAACTAAAGCGCCTAGGGCAAACTAATCATGAAAAACCCATTGTTAAGATACCATTCCTATTCTGTTCAAAATAAATGTTTAAAACACTTACCTACTGATGTTTCCCCTGATTCACGGTCTGGGTTACCGCCTTGGGAGGGTTAGTAGGGGATCTCCGTGAGGGTGATGAAAAGATCCTGGCTGTCGGGGAAATCAGCGTTGAAAGTGCTGTCGACTGCCTCATCATCCTCATCTCCTTCCTCATCTTCCCCGTCCGCGAACATCTCCGAGGAAGCGGCCGTGGACAATAGCCCATCATCAGAGTACACAGACAGTGGTGGGGTAGTGGTGGCGGCCGCACCTAGAATGGAATGCAGTGCCTTGTAGAAACGGCATGTCTGGGGCTGGGATCTGGAGCGTCCGTTTGACTCTTTGGTCTTCTGGTAGCCTTGTCTCAGCTCCTTGATTTTCACGCGGCACTGCGTTGCATCCCGGCTGTATCCTCTCTCCTTCATGGCTTTGGAGATCTTCTTGTAGATCTTCGCATTCCGTTTTTTCGATCGCAGCTCCGAAAGCACAGACTCATCGCCCCACACAGCGATCAGATCCAAGACTTCCGATCAGTCCATGCTGGGGCCCTCTTTCTATTCTGCGATTGCATGGTCACCTCTGCTGGAGAGCTCTGCATCGTTGCCAGTGCTGCTGAGCTCGCCACGATGTCCAAACAGGAAATGAGATTCAAACTGGCCAGACAGGAAAAGGAATTCAAATTTTTCCGGGGCTTTTCCTGTGTGGCTGGTCAGAGCATCCGAGCTCGGACTGCTGTCCAGAGCGTCAACAGAGTGGTGCACTGTGGGATAGCTCCCGGAGCTATTAGCGTCAAATTCCATCCACACCTACCCTAATTCGACATGGCCATGTCGAATTTAGCGCTGCTCCCCTCGTCGGGGAGGAGTACAGAAATCGATTTAAAGAGACCTCTATGTCGAAATAAATAGCTTCGTTGTGTGGACGGGTGCAGGGTTAATTTGAGTTAACGCTGCTAAATTCGACATAACCTCCTAGTGTAGACCAGGCCTATGTGTTGTGAATTATTCACATCCCTGAGTGGCATAGCTGAGTCGACCTAACTTTTTAATGCAGATCAGACCTAACACGTTCACAGCAATCATATCTAAATAGACGAGAGACACAAAGGGTGAGAGGAGAAATGAAAGCACAAAGAGGTGAAGTGACCTGCCCAAAAATCACACAACAGGTAAGTGGCAGAACCACAAATAAAATCCAGTGCCCCATTGGTAATACTATTCTTTACTATTTTAATTTAGTACTTTCACCACCAAGTTAGTTCATATCATAACAATACTGGAAACTACCGAACAGTTAAATCTTTCAACAATCCAATTAACAATTATATTAAGAGGCAGCAGGAAACAGAAAGGTCCCTAAAAATTGTTTAGAAGGAAAGATTTTAGCTTTTAAAGTTTAGACATCATCATATAAAAATATTTTATTGGGAATAAAAGGAAGTATAAATATATCACACTTTGATGCTGCATGATTTATAAATGTTTAAGCTTTTCAAAACATAAATTAAATATTTAATCTATTAACTATAAGTGTGTTTGCTAAACACATTATCTTCCCCTTAAAGCTTTCTTAAGTTGTACCTTAAAATTACTGGTACAAGTCTCTATGAATTTTATCTATTACAAATCAACAATTTGCACTTCAAAAAGTACCTTTCCATACTTAAAAAGAAATTGCCATTCTGATAATATATCACCTCTCTTCTACATCAGATTAAAACACAGAAAGTTTCAAAGTAGTAAATTAGGAAAAATGCTTCCTGATATTCTCTAAACACTTTCAGTTTATATAAAAGCTAAACTAAGACTCTGTCCTAGAATGTTCCATTCTAACAACAATCAATACTGAAGTTTGGAATTTGTGAAAAATGTTTATTTCATTCCTCACCATTATCTTCTTTAAACATAAATTAAACTTAATTTTTATTTATTTTTCTTACAGTGAGAAGTAAACTGAAGAAACAACCAGTAATGCTAGGATCTTTAGCATCCCCTGGTGGCCATGAAGTTGGTTTTGGAAACAATGTTTAGATCTAGAACATCTCCAGGAAATAAAAAACACTCTGCTTTAACCTGAAGGAGGTGCGGCCAGGAAGAAGTGGGTTTACAAACACTCTCTTCCCCTTTCTTTATGACTAAATAGGTGGGAGATTACTGGCAATTTTTATGTTCTAACATAGGGTCATGGCATTAAAAAAAATTGAGAACCACTGATCTAGACAAATAAATTCCACTTGTGTTTCAGAGTATGTTTTTAAAACATGTAGTTTTGAGAATCTTGTTATGATTTCAATCCAATTGCTGGAAAATTTATCAAGTATTAACATGTGTCTATTTCTAATTCTCTCTAATCAATACCATCCTTTAAAAAAGAGGTCAAGTTCAAAGCTTAACATACTAGCAAAAGAAAAGAAATAGACACTTTAAAACAGAGTGGATATCCTCTATCCATCCAAAATAAGTTAATAGACGCTATCTAGGTAGAGTTAGCATTCCATTTTTTAATTTAAAAAAAACCACTAAATAATGATTTTACTACAGCTTATGATTAACTATAACCCCGAGTTGAAGAATATTGAAAGTTTCAATGGCAAATACTTTTTAGGTGGACAAAGAGTCCCAGCAGGACCACAATTGTGAGCAACCCTAAAATTAAACCAATGTCTACAATGGTGTGATATGAAAACACATTTCAATTTCATATTTCCAAGGCATCCCACTGGCCTAACTCTGCCATCCTTCATTTCTAGTCCTGAGTCTTGTGTCCCTAGGCTGGCAGTTGCTGTGCCCGTGTCAGCCCTTGGAGCAAAATTAATTACTTCACTCAACAAGCGGCATGTTTGAGCTTTATAGAACCTTCTTCTAGAAGGCAGAGGGTTAAAATCACAAAGGCCCTAAAAGATTATGCAATGATTCTTTGGCACTACTACAGCACCTTCTATCTGAGGTAAAAATACTTTACAAACTTTAAGTTAGACCTCACAGGTGATTTGTGAGGTTAAGTCCCCATTTAACAGTTGGTGAAACTGAGGCACAAAAAAGTGACCTGACCAAGGTCACACACGTATCTATGATAATGTTAGAAACAGAACCCAGATTTCCTGATTCCTAGTCCTATGTTTGAACCACAAGATGGGGGGAGAGGGATGTTCTCAGAGCTTCCAGGGGAACTCAGATGACAAGACAGAAATAAAAGTTTGACAGAATTAGTATACAGTTATGTCCACCTAGGGAGAAGAGAATCAGGACCTGAAATGGAACACAGCAGAGCTAGGCAAAGGGAATTAATTCAAAAAAATAAAATGAAATTCTTTTAATATTTTACACACATTTGTATGTACTTATACAACCCCCCCCCGCCCAATAGCACTTTAATGTATTTCACATCCAAAGTTTTAAAATGTTCTTCAGCACTTACAGCCAATAATCAAGATTAGTAATTATCTTTTCCCATAAGATCAGAAAACCACAGTGATTACAAGTTTTAATGAGGTATTTAGATTCTCAGTTGAATGGCCAGTATTCACACAGAAGCGCTCTATATTACAACAATCACTTTATTACAATTAAGCCAGCTGTTATTAAAGGCAGTCTCCTTTTGACTGGAGAGTAATTTCTACTGTGAACTCTTCCCTTTGAAAAACAGTTATCAAAATCCAAGCTGCTAAAGAAAACGGAATATAATCATATTGTTATTTTGTTACATTACAAACACACCCATTATGAAATGTGTCTCTGCTCCCACCTGGTGGAAGAATAGTAGTACAGATTTATTAAAAATCTTGCAGTCATTTTGAAACAAGAATGAAATAGCAAAGGATAATTTAAGAATGGGGATTTTAGTCTCAAAATGCCTATAAATAAACTATTGTAACAATATTCTAATGATATTCAGTATGTGTAAAGCTAAATTTTAATGTAAGTTCACTTATGATACAGCAATATAAGTTATTTGACTTAACTCTTTTGGTAAAGAAAATAAATCTTGCCAAAATTAATGGAATGAAAGTTTGTTGGAAAATTAACCTACAAGTCTATGTTCCCACATTTCTTCTGATATCAGGAAAGGTGGTAAGATGACAGTCAGAAGATAAAGGCGCTTGTGGAAGAACTGATCCCGAAGAAGCACCATAATCATACCTATTACGTGTTCATTGAGACCATTACCAGCTTCAGACCAAAATATTTTGTTGATGTAAGCAACAGAGGTGCTGGAAGTTAAAGTGACTGGTAAGGCCTTTTATCTTGGGTAACTGGTTCTAACTAGGGCTGTCAAGCGATTGAAAAAATTAATCGTGATTAATTGCACTGTTAAACAATAATAGAATACCATTTAAATATTTTTGGATGCTTTCTACATTTTCAAATATATTGATTTATATTACAACACAGAATACAAAGTGTACAGTGCTCATTTTATATTTATTTTTGATTGCAAGTATTTGCACTGTAAAAATGATAAACAAAAGAAATAGTATTTTTCAATTCATCTAATACAAGTACTGTAGTGCAATCTCTTTATCATGAAAGTTGAACTTACAAATGTAGAATTATGTACAAAAAAACTGCATTCAAAAATAAAACAATGTAAAATTTTAGAGCCTGCAAGTCCACTCTGTCCTACTTCTTGTTCATAATTGCTAAGACAAACAAGTTTGTTTACATTATCAGGAGATAAATGCTTCCCTGTTCTTATTTACAATGTCACCAGAAAGTGAAAACAGGCATTTGCATGGCAGTTATGTAACAAAACAAAAAACCTACATTTGTAAGTTGCACTTTTATGACCAAGAGATTGCACTACAGTGATTCTATGGGGGGAATTGAAAAATACTATTTCTTTTGTTTATCATTTTTACACTGCAAATATTTGTAATCAAAAATATTATACACTTTGATTTCATTTACAACACAGAATACAATATATATGAAAATGTTGAAGAATATCCAAAATATTTCATAAATGTCAATTGGTATTCTATTGTTTAACAGTGCGATTAAAACGGCGATTAATTTTTGAGTTAATCGCATAGGTTAACTGCGATTAATTGACAGCCCTAGTATTAACTGATACAAAACGGCTTAATAGCAATATTCACTATCGCATGATGAACAAGACACTAGGTGGCTCGTGTACACATACATGGCACAATTTGACTAATATTATATGAACTGAGTTGGTTATACACAACTAAGCCACCACGGCATACACATATGATGTGGATCCAATCAACAGAGAGACTGAACTATCCTCTCTCCTCTCAAAGTAGTCCCTCCAGATTAGGGTTGATACCAAGAGGTGTAAGATCAACACACCAAGTTTCAGCCAGTCATACACTTTATAAGAAGACTTGTGATTTTAAATTACTATTAAGTGATTCCTACTCTCTACTCCAGGGGTCGGCAACGTTTGGCACGTGGCTCCCCAGGGTAAGCACCCTGGCGGGCCGGGCCAGTTTATTTACCTGCTGACTCATAGACTAAGGTCAGAAGGGACCATTATGATCATCTAGTCTGACCTCCCGCATGATGCAGGCCACAAAAGTGGACCCACCCACTCCTGGAATAATTCTCTCCCTTGACTCAGCTGTTGAAGTCCCCAAATCATGATTTAAAGACTTCAAGTTGCAGAGAATCCTCCAGCAAGCGACCCCTGCCCCATGCTGCGGAGGAAGGTGAAAAACCTCTAGGGCCTCTGCCAATCTACCCTGGAGGAAAATTCCTTCCCGACCCCAAATATGGCGATCAGCTGAACCCCGAGCATGCGGGCAAGTTCGGCCAATTGCAGCCCCCACTGGCCATGGTTCGCCGTCCCGGGCTAATGGGGGCGGCGGGAAGCAGCGCGGGCGAGGGATGTGCTGGCCACGGCTTTCCGCCGCCCCCATTGGCCCGGGACAGCGAACCACAGCCAGTGGGGGCCACGATCAGCCGAACCTGCCGCGTCAGCAGGTAAATAAACTGGCCCGGCCCGCCAGGGTGCTTACCCTGGTGAGCTGCGTGCCAAACGTTGCCGACCCCTGCTCTACTCTATGCAATATCCCCTCAAAAGAAAAAAAGGTATGTTTGCCTATTAATTTGGGGGGTGGGTGGGTTAAAAATCTTTGTTCCAGAGACCTTTCAACTTTGTGTGTACACTATCACTGATAAAAGGATTTTTAGAAAGTTTTTTTTTAGACAGAACAATACATTGTTTTGATAAGAGGTATTTAGAATCTAATGTAAATTCCCTATGGTATTATAACAATTTTAAAGTCGGTCAGATTTGTCATTAAACTGCACAACGCTGCTACTTTAAATCACTTAAAATGTAAAATTACAAAATACTAACGGGCCCAGTTAGATGAAGTGATAAGCTGATAAACGCTCTTACCTACCCTTAAGGCCAGAACTCACCACCTCGGCCCGCACCGCTTCCCGCTGCCCCCATTGGCCCTGGACGGCGAACCGCGGCGAGTGGTGGCCGCGATCGGCCGAACCTGCCGCGTCAGCAAGTAAATAAACTGGCCCGGCCCGCTAGGGTGCTTACCCTGGCGAGCCGCGTGCCGAACGTTGCCGACCCCTGTATTAGAACCCAATTATAACCACTAAGCTCAAAGCATATGAAATACTGTGTTAGTTTTAGACTGACTGCATGACAGACTTAAAGGTATACCATCAGGTCAATTTAGGCCCCAAATTCAGATTTATGTTTTTAAAATAACAGAGAACCTAAAAATCAAAAGAAAATTTAATATTTTAACATTAAAAGTATTTAAAATTTTAGTGACATGAGGTTTTTTAAAGTTTTTGGTACATATATTTTGACATATTTATTTGTATTAACAAATTACAAAAAGTTAAATGTGTGTATATGCATGTATATGATAGACATACCTACCCCACCACCCATTCGGCTACATTCTATGGTCTGGCTGATCAGGTACATACAGGTGGCTTTGCTTTTATTGCAGCTCTATGTAGAGCTGATCCACAGAACAGATGGAGAAACCCCAAGACTGCTCTAACTTACTCCAACTGCTAACAGCTGAAAATAGGGGAATTTGTTTTAAAATGTTTTTTAACTCAGTTATCCTTTTAAAGTACTCAACACACAATTCGAAAAAATCACATCTTAAATAAAAAGTTAAAAATTCAGTTTCACAAAATATAAATGTTAAATCTCACTATTTTATGACGCAATTTTTTATGAACTTTTAACAAAATAAATTTTTTGTCTTTTTTAAATAATGAGAGCTTAATGCTCATCTGCTGCCTGTGACCCTAGAGCCACAGTATTTGTAAAACCTTTCAAAAACAATTAACTGCAAACCTGAAAATGAACATATATATTTTCCAATGGCCCTTTAAGTCAAAGGGGTAAAGGGTAAAGTCAAATTGTTCTTCACCATTTTACTACAGCAATAACCTTCATAATTTTTAAACTTGTTACCCATAGTGCAGTTTATAACATTTTAAAGCTAACGGGGTAAGAAAACTCAAATAATATATAACCAAAGTATAAGTGCATCTTGTGATAAAATAAATACAGGAATAACAATGTTGGTATTGAGTCAATTGCTGGATGCTTTACATCTAGTCAATGTAATCTAATCACTTTAAAAAATTAAAAGTAATTTCAAGGACTATACCCATTTAAGTACCATTTGCCAACTTTGCAGTTTTATAATAATTTTCAAAAAAATACATTTTTCTCTCCTCTTCCGTGGTGAAAGATACATATAAGCAGGGGAAAAAATAGTATCTGGCTATACAGAGAAAACAGTGAAAATGACAAAACATGAAGTGCTTTCAAATCAACATAAACTAAAGAACAGTTCCTGTAATTTCTTTCACTTATAATATTTTAGGTGTTACAACAATATTAGGGAAAAAATGAGACTGTAGTATAATTTTAAAGTTGACAGTTTCTCTTTAAACAGACATTTCTGTGCTACTCTGAATATGTCTGATCTCATCTAGTTTAAAAGCAAAGCAGAGCTGGGCTAGGTCAGTACCATGAGATTTCAAGAGCCAAACACTGATCGTCTTATGCGAGTAGTTCCACATAAGCAAATAAGACTACATGCGTGAATAAGTCATGCAGGATTTGCCCCCGCCCTGAGGCAAAATTACAGATCATAAGTATCTTTAGTGAATGAGACTACTACTTACAAGCCTCAAACAGAACCACTAATGACAGGGAAAAAATAGACTATTTACCTCCACAAGTAGTCCTGCTGGTTTGGGATAGAAAGCCCCCAGTCAATTTCTGGTTAGAGTAGAAAACTCCCAAATACAGATAATCTTTCATTAGAAATTATCCACACACTAGTTTCCAGTTTACTTATAGATTGGTTAATGGCAGCTCAACAGGATTTTGTGCAAGCATTTTTACATAATGCATTCTACTTTGCAGATTCATATGACAACATTTTGGGAAAAGTAAATACCCATGGACTGAGTCTCTTGAAGGACAATTAATTAGGTTAATTTACATATTTTGCAAATTCTTATTCAATTTTACCAGAACATATATTTTAGCATATTTCGTTATAGCTATGGATATGAGGGCACTTCTGGCCAAAGCCCCTATTTTTTATAATTTATATCTTTACCCACAAAGTATCATTGGGCTGAGGTTTCTCTTTGCTCAGGCCTGTTCATTGGTTACAAATAAGAGGTGATTTTATTTTATTTTATATTGTTTAAAGAAAGCCTCTCCAGATGTGGGGGATTACGAATTCACACAAATGCAGGTAGGGTTGTTTTGACTGCTTACTGAAACACTAAATTTTCTTTTTTGGGGGGCTGTCAAGCGATTAAAGAAATGAATTGCGATTAATTGCACGATTAAAAAAATTAATCGTGATTAATCTCGCTGTTAAACAATGGAATACCATTTATTTTAAATATTTTTGGATGTTTACTACATTTTCAAATATACTAATTTCAATTACAACACAGAATACAAAATGTACAGTGCTCTATTTTTTTTTTACAAATATTTGCACTGTAAAAAACAAAATGTATTTTTCAATTCACCTCATACAATTACTGCAGTGCAATCTCTTTATCACGGAAATTGAACTTACAAATGTAGAATTACATACAAAAAAATCTGCATTCAAAAATAAAACAATGTAAAACTTTAGAGCCTACAAAGTCCACCCAGTCCTACTTCTTGGTCAGCCAATCACTCAGACAAACAAGGCTGGGTACAATTTGCAGGAGATAATGCTGCCTGCTTCTTGTTTACAATGTCACCTGAAAGTGAGAACAGGCGTTCAAAAGGCACTGTTGTAGCTGACGTTGCTAGATATTTACGTGCCAGATGCACTAAAGATTCATATGTCCCTTCATGCTTCAACTACCATTCCAGACGACATGCTTCCATGCTGATGATGGGTTCCGCTTGACAACGCATATTCATTTTCATCATCTGAGTCAGATGCCACCAGCAGATGGTTGATTTTCTTTTTTGGTGGTTTGGGTTCTCTAGTTTCCACATTAGAAGTCTTAAAAGAGCTACACTCCAAAGGCATGCTCCACACCTCGTCCCTCTCAGATTTTGGACGGCACTTCAGACTCTTAAGTCTTGGGTCAAGTGCTGTAGCTATTTTCAGAAATCTTACATCAGTACCTTCTTTGCATTTTGTCAAATCTGCTGTGAAAGTGTTTTTGAAACGAACACGTGCTGGATCATCCTCCGAGACTGCTATAACATGAAATATATGCAGAATGCAAGTAAAACAGAGCAGAAGACATACAATTCTCACCCAGAGGAGTACAGTCACAAATTTAATGGACGCATTCTTTTTTTTAACAAGCATCATCAGCATGGAAGCATGTCCTCTGGAATGGTGGCCGGAGCATGGAAGGGGCATACAAATGTTTAGCATATCTGGCATGTAAATACCTTGCAATGCCGGCTACAAAAGTCCCTTGAGAACACCTGTTCTCACTTTCGGGTGACATTGTAAATAAGAAGCAGTAAGCAGTATCTCCCGTCAATGTAAACAAACTTGTTTGTCTTAGCGACTGGCTGAATAAGAAATAGGACTGAATGGACTTGTAGGCTCTAAAGTTTTACATAGTTTTGTTTTAGAGTGCAGTTATGTAATCAAAAAAAATCTGCATTTGTAAACTGTACTTTCATGATAAAGAGATTGCACTTCAGTACTTGTATGAGGTGAATTGAAAAATACTATTTCTTTTATCATTTTTACAGTGCAAATATTTGTAATCAAAATAATTTAAATTGAACCCTGTACACTTTGTTTTCTGTGTTGTAACTGTCATCGATTTGAAACTGTAGAAAACATCCACAAATATTTAATTAAATGGTATTCTATTATGGTTTAGTAGTGTGATTAAAACTGATTAATTGCAGTAAATTTTTTTTAATCGTTTGACAGCCCTAAAAAGGATAAAACAAAATCAAATAATTATGTTAATGAAATATTATAGCTGAAATATTAACATTAACTGAATTTCTTAACTCTAACATAAGCGATCTGAACACTCTTGTCTTGAATGTATGCATTATAACAGGATCACAAACACTGGGCAATGAGATATACTATTTAGCAAATACAGTTCAACAGAAAGCAAACACTTTTTCTAAACTGCTCCTCCAGTAAGACTGTTAAATTAAACTCTGTGCTGTTAAAATTAAACCATGCCTAATGTAGCTTTAGATGCTTATATGTAGCATTTATATTACTGTATTTGCTGTATGATCATATGATATTACATTATTGCAATGTTTATTCAAAGGACAGAGCTGAAATAGTTACCCACTTTATAACTATTTTAATTTTCGGAATTGTGTAATTAAAATCAACCTTAAGCTTGCATTAACTTAAGTGTCTCTTCTCTCTCTCTCTCTCTCAATACTGTACACTCTTGTTTTAAGGCAAAATGTGTTACTCTTCTACCAGAATGTCCACTCTAGTGTCTGTTAACTATACCTGCAATCTTTATGGCTACAGGATCCTCTGAAACTGGAACAGGTCCCTCTTTGACTTCAACCTGTTTTTCAGGGACCAGAGTAGATGTGGCAGGAGGGGTACACTTAGTCTCAACATAGGCCACAGATGTGGAAGCAGAGGGCTTGGAATTGTGAAAAAGACTAGCCCACGATTTTGCAGGCTGATTAACAGGGACTGATCCTGAAACTGGGGCTGTCGCCTCAGTAGTAGGTGAAACATCCTCGGGCTTAGCTTGGTCTGAGTCAGTGCTTTCCATAGTGTGCAATTCTACCCCATTGGCAGCTGTGCCCTCACCAGAGGATTCAAGTGTTTGTCCATTAGTAACACCAAGATTTTCAGTAGTATCAGTACCATCATAAGGTTCTACAACAGCTGTCCTTAAAGGGCTATCTCTGCCAGCCTCTGAGGGGATGCAGAATTGTTCAGAATTGGTAACACTGCATATCTCAGGCTGCCCTGCAGTCCTGGTATTGTCTAATACACTAGAAACAGAATCATCAGACACAGCTTCACTAATGAAGTCCACAGAATTTTCAGGGCTGTTACAAGTCCTTGGTGAGGCTGATGATGGTCTGTCTCCTGTAAGTTCCGTATCTTCTGTGCTTATACTATTCAGTCCTGATGAATTTGCATGGCCATTTACAAGAGCCTCTGCAGGAACAATGCCATCACTGACATCTTCCAAATAACTGTAGTATCCAGGTGGTCTTTTTTTCTTCTTTTTACGCTCCCGTTGTCCAAGGCCCCCAGATAAGCTATCATTTTCAGGATTAGAACCGCTATCCAAAGCAAGGGCAGGATCAGTGAACTGGCAGTCTATGGAGTTGTAGTTGGTTTCATTAAGAATGTCATCATGGGTTTTCTGAGTTGATGCACACCCGAGAATAAATTCTGGAGCCTGAGGATTCAGAGTGCTCGAAATACTGTAGTCAGTGTTATTCAGCACAGATGACTCTGTCTCAATAACTTCATTAACACCAAATTCAATTCTCCGATAATCCTCCCCTGGACAAAATAAATTAAAAACCTCTGTTAGTAAAGTCCAGTCACAAAGATACAAAATAAGTAACAGACAAGTCTGCTTTCCTGAAACGCAAGTATAAATGACATTCCTCATACAAACAAAAATCATCCTCAATCTCCATTTGTATCTTGAAAAAGAATGGTTTTAAAAGATTTTAAAATGAAATGAGGATGCAAAGAGTATCAAAGTTGTCCTTCAACACAGAGTAGGACTTCAGTTTAAGAAAATCTGGGCACAGATCTTGCAATAAACACAGTTGTACCCTTTCAGCTATATGGAGTCTGAATGACTTCAATGGTAGTCTGCCTGGATCCAACTGCAGGATGAGAAACATCGAGTGTGATGAAAAGAACCATCTTTTTCATACTACTGTACATCTTTAAAGAAGGTCTTATTTTCTATGACAGTAAGTCTATAAACTGCATTTTGCCAAAAGTAAAGTAAAATCCACCTTTGCAACTAATAAGATTTTTTAATTAAGAATATTTAAGACAAGTCACAAACGGCAGAATGATATTTTACATTCTAATCTACTGGAAATGTTACAATTTCAGGTTTTGGAAATCCAAAATTATCAGCAATTTAATAATAAAAAAATATATGATATTAATTTTGTGTGTCACAAGAAATACAACTAATGATACTGGATCAAAGCCAGACACATTACATTTAAAATATAAATTGATTGAAGGTGAGTATATGAACAATGAGAAATAATTTACCTCGATAATTTCATAACTTTCAAGAAATGAAAAGAAATTTTCTCATAATAGACTGAAATATACCAAAATGCTGTTATAGTCATGTTTTTTTAAATGTAAAACCCTAACTAAATTCCTGTTTATACATGATATCAAAGAACTGTATGCTGCAAGAGTATGGCACTTAAGTGACCACCACATATATTTTATTAATAGATTACAAAACTAGTAATACTACATGCCTCAGGCTGCCTTGACATTTAAAGTGTATAACTGACAGAAATTGTCATGAATACCAAATAGGGGTGTAATGTAATTAAGATTATAAAATTCATGCAGTTTTTTAAATTTTAATAATTCCCAGGACAAATTTTCATTAATATTTAATCAGAAAACAATTTTGTGTGATTTTCTATGGTACATATATTACTGCTTCCATGAGCTTGAAAACATTTGTTTTCTGTTTTGCAAAAGGAAAAAAAAGCGTTGCTAGAAAGTGAGTTTCAGATCATCCTTTTCCTACAGGATTCCTGTTCAAACAACACTGGTCACTATTTCAAAATAAATACGTATAATATGGCACACTAATCTCTACATGTTCAGATTCATCTAGTTTACCTATACATTTGCTAACAGGATAAGACGATTTTGTGCAATTTATTTGTGCACAAGCCATTTCAACAGATCTACGTTAATGAGCATATCAGTGTCATTAACACTTGTTTTTATCCAACAGAGCATAACAGAGTTGATGCCAATCACAGTACTTTTAAGTTTTAGGAATAAATTGTGTATTTTTCTTAATACCTGTTGAAATCTTCCAATCCCTAATTAAAACTTATTAAAATCTGAAACCAATCAAGCATAGGATTTTTCCTAAATTCTTATTAGAAAAAATTGCTTTTGGACTAAGACTTGGTATGCTATTTTATAGTCTGGAGCAAAATTGCACATGCTATTAATCCCGCAAACCAGGGGATTATTAAAGGAATTTAAATCTATTACCTATAGCCAAACTGCAGTAAGAAAAAATACTTACTTTACAATAACTGTAAAGTGGATAAAATCAACCAAAAAGGAGTTAAGACTTTTACTCCTTCTTTAAATCAAATCCCTGAAATACCTCTTATTTACAGGAACTGTGAAGGTTGGGTAACAATACTCATTTCCACACTGCCACTAGTTACGACAGAATCTCATTTGTTTTAACATTGTATTTAGTGCCTTTTTAAAGAAAAATATGAAAGAGACCAACTTTCTTTTATGGTTATTTTTGTACCTTCCACTTTGCTTCCAGCCACCTTTGTTTCAATCCATTCCGTGGTGTTTCGAGGATCTATTGTTGCATGGATTGAAATGGATGCACCTGAAGGTATGAAGAATACTGCACATTGACAAGATACCCTTTGAAGATGTTACAATGTATCATGTCAATGCATTATAATGAAAGCTGTGAATGCGTATTAAGAATTAGTATGCACTGTGTATCATGCAGCTTTTTAGCCAAATACAATTATTCATAATATGCATCAACAGCTCCCCCAGCCATTCATTGTAGATATCATTACACCATAAAAACAGCAACATTTTATACTATGGTTATGTGATCAATGGGTCATCTCAATGTTACTAAAAACGACTTTGCCTGAGTAATTTTTTCCATTTTAGTTTCAACTGCTTCTTATGCAGCCATAACTATGATACTATGCAGGCACATTACAGTGCAGGTTTGTTAAGTAAGACACATTTTTCAGGCAAAGTTTGATTTGCCATCATTAACCGATCTCAGGGGAGGGAGGGAGTATTTAGGGTCTGAGCAGGATCTGAAAAACATTTGCAGAAACCAACTTTCTATATAGCTTGTGCTAAACCGTACAGAAAGCCATTTGGGTAATCATCCCTATTTCAAACTTAGGCATTTAAAGTCAGGCACCTAAATCCATATTTAGGCACCTGGAAAAAAAATTCCCAGACTTCCAAAGGTGCTAAGCACTCACAACTTCCACTGACTTTAGATGGAGTTGTTGCTCAGCACCACTGAAAAGATTGGTTAGGTTCCCTGAATCTTTGTTTAGGCATCTAAGTTTAGTAACCAAAATTTGAAAATTATGGCCAATGACTTTTATCTTTATGTTTATACTTTCCCTAATGTTACCTTGTGGGTTTTGTTCTTCTACAAAATTTTAATGGCTATTCCAAATGCTGCACTAATGACCTGCCAAATTTAAAACAAACATCAAGTATATTTTTAGCTAAAGGAGATCTGGGTTCTATTCCCAGTTTTGCCACAAGCTTCCCAAATACCTTTGGACAAGTCTCAACTTCTCTACAACTATGTTAACTCAGCTGTAAAATGACAATATTTATCTACTTTGTAAAAGTATTATGCAGACTATTATAAAGAATTGAAATCCTCAGCTGGAAGGTGCTATGTAAATATGAAATATTATATCATGAAACCAGGCAGGGTTTTTTTCCTTTTTAACATGTGGGGAAAAGATGTGCATGTGAGGGGAAACAGTGACCATTACTGCTTTAAATCAGAGCTCGGTAACACATTTTCACATTGCGAGTCATACTTTCTCTCTCACTCTCTCCAAAAAAGGATTTTCCAGAAAAACAGCTGAGCCACATAGAAACAGAATGTCATGCTGAACACTAAGCAGAACACTGCTCTCAGAGTCATCTTCAGGCTGCAACTGCCAAAAAATACTCGCGTTGAGACTTTTACAGAGGGGGCAGTAAAAGTCCACAGATGGTTAAGTGCTATCCAAGGTATTTATTTTAGTTGCTCCTTGATTAAGAACTCCATACTAAGCTCTAGCCCTAAGCAATTTTTTCAACTGAATTCTAAAAGCTTCAACAAGAAATTTTTTAATGGCATTGTTAGAGCACAAACTACCACAGTGAAGTAGCGAGCATACTTACTACAGTTAGCTACAGAAAAACGTTAAAACAAGATTCTCAAACATTCTTGTAGATTTCAACGGGCTAGCAAGTGTTGAAAAAGCAGCCTGACAAACACATGCGCATATACATGCTAATAAACCTGAACAGGACTAATTTAAAGACAATCTGTACTATATCAGGACATTATGGGGAGAGTCCTACACCCTGAAAAAAGAAAAAAAGAAAAAAAAAAAGGAATGATTTCTTACCATCATGATGTTCACCTGTGGACTTAATACCACAAGAAACTGTTTCATTGTATGGAGGAAGCTGCAAAGAAAAGAAAATAAGATTTAATGATAGGCAAAACAGCTCTTTAAAAATAACATTTTATGTTAATTTAATTAGAAATACCTCGATCATTTAAAAATAACTCTTTATATCCAATTGTCCTAAATGCTGGCTTGAACTTATATTCCTATATATACACACACTCATCCCTACATTGTAGTTTGACACTCTACAGAGACTAATTTACCATAATCAGAGATGAGAGATGAAGACTACCATCACCTTGAGTTACAAACTCTAGAACAGGGGTGGGCAAACTTTTTGGCCCAAGGGCCACATCTGCGAATAGAAATTGCAGGCCATGAATGCTCACAAAATTGGGGTTGGGGTGTGAGGGCTCCGGCTGGGGGTGTGGGCTCTGAGAAGGGGCTGGGGATGAGGAGTTTGGGGTGCATGAGGGTGCTCTGGGCTGGGACCGAGGGGTTCAGAGGGCAGGAGGGGAATCACGGCTGGGGCAATGGGTTGGGGTGTGGGAAGGGGTGCGGGAAGGGGTGCAGGCTCCAGCTGGGGGTGGGGCTGGGGATGAGAGATTTGGAGTGCAGGAAGGTGCTCTGGGCTGGGATCAAGGAGTTTGGAGGGCGGGAGGAGGATAAGGGCTGGGGCAGGGGTTGGGGCATGGGGGGAGGCTCAGGGATGCAGGCTCGGGGCGGCGCTTACCTCAAGCAGCTCCCAGAAGCAGCGACATGCCCTTCTCCAGCTCCCACACAGAGGTGCAGCCAGGCAGTCTGCACGCTGCCTTGTCCACAGGCATCGCCCCCACAGCTCCCATTGGCCATGGTTCCTGGCCAATGGAAGCTGCGGGGGCGGTGCTTGGGGCTGGCGTGCAGAGCAGAGCCCCCTGGCTGCCCCTACATGTAGGAGCTGGAGAGGGGCCATGCCGCTGCTTCCTGGAGCTGCGTCGAGCAGCCCCCGACCCTGCTTCCCAGCTGGAGCACCAGAGTGGGGCAAGCCCCAGACCCCCGCTCCCCAGCAGGTGCTCGAGGACCAGATTAAAATGGCTGGCGGGCCGAATCTGGCCCGGGGGCCGTAGTTTGCCCACCCCTGCTTTAGAATCATGAGCTGTCCTCCAGTTCACTTCAGGATTCTCTGAGTATAGCAAAAACATACCAAGAATTAAAGGGACGGAAGGACAAAGAGATTAAATAGCTTGCTAAAGTTCACGACAGAAGCCTGTGGCAGAGCCATAACAGAACCCAGGCCTTTTGACTCCAAGCCCTCTGTTTTATCCACAAATAGTATTGCCTTTGAAGAGTTTTGAACACTCTGCTTAAAAATACAGTAAAATTTAAAGCAGTTATTCTGGATCATCTTATCCTGTTCACTATATCAAAATGAAGACTATTAGATTTGCACTGCCAGTCGAAATAGTGCCACCATGGTTACTATCTGGATAGAGAATCAAGCACTTTGGTATAAAATGTAGGCTCCATTACCTGGAGCTAGTGAACGAATGTCACTCTTTCACTACTTACATGAAAAAAAGAGTACAATTGCCTACATATTGGTTTACCTTAAGTATGCTGAAATTAAAGGATAAATAAATTCCATGTTAAATATTTCACATGAAAAAGTAAGATATCCTAAAGCTTTGCACTTATAGTACATTCCATGTGGTGTTAAATTTCATATTGCTGTTTAGCTTCTTCCACAAAGTTGGCCTGGTGGTCTGTAGACACATAATGCGCAGGCGACCCAAGTGAGTTGCAAACGTATAGGCATACATTGATCTTGAAACCCACTCTGCTTCAAGAAATATTAGGATTTTCTACAGCACCCATAATCACATTATACATGTGCTTTCCAGCTAAATTAGATCTGCACAGCAAGTTCCTTAGTGGAGCCTCAGGAAGTCTTCTGTTCTTTTTTTCTGGTTATAGGAGGCTCTGGGTGGAGATATATATATACCTTAAAAATAAAATAATTTTGATTATACTAGGAAAGCTTTCTTGACCAGAAAGCTCTTGCTATGTACTCTGAGGGTGGCCAACTTTAGACTCCTCCGGAAGTTCATTCCACAGCTAAATATTTTAATCTGCTCTCATATATTCTGCCCTGGACATTATAAACTGCCTTGTTCCATGGAAGAACAGCTGTCTTGAAGGCTCATGAAAGGAGATTTAGTTGATAACATACAGGGTCTGGCTTTGAAGGTCAGGCTCACTGGTCTTGATTTGGCAATGGAAGCAGACCGGGAATCAGTGACAGCTCACTGAGAAGTAAAGCTGGCACATTTTTCACAAACTAGAACCTCTGCATCACTTTCATCTTTGGCCCCAATACAGTAATCCAGTTTGGAGATAATGAAAGGATCGTGATGGCCAGATCTTTTTTCTGGGAAGAAGGGTTGAAACTTATAGCAAGCTGAAAGTGGAAGGCATTTTGCACAATGGTGCTCCCTTGCTCATCTAGACTTAGTGAGGAACTAACAGGATCATGTGGTTTTGCACCACTTTGATAAATGGGTCCAGATACCTTTAATACAGTGTTTCTCAAACTGGGGTCGCCGCTTGTGTGGGGAAAGCCCTTGGTGGGCCGGCCTGGCTTGTTTACCTACCCCGTCCGCAGGTCCGGCTAACCGCGACTCCCACTGGCAGCGGTTCGCTGCTCCAGGCCAATGGGAGCTGCTGGAAGCGGCGCTGGCCGAGGGACTTACTGGCCGCTGCTTCCAGTAGCTCCCATTGGCCTGCAGCGGTGAACCGCGGCCAGTGGGAGCTGCGATCGGCTGTACCTGCGGACGGGGCAGGTAAACAAACCAGCCCAGCCTGCCAGGGGCTTACCCTACACAAGCGGCGACCCCAGTTTGAGAAACACTGCTTTAATGGGATGGATGAGATGTACTGCTGGGTGTCCTCAGTGCACTTCTGGCAGCACTGACGTGAAATCTTACCTCTCCTTGTGGTCTCCCAAACAGATATTGAAGAGGAGGGAGAAAAGAATAGATCACTAGAGGACTCAGGTGAAGCATCTTCAGTTTTGGGAGGAACTTGCTGAAACATAAGGAGTTTGTGCCAGACAGGAGGAAAAGATAAGTGGGTGGAATCCCTAAGGAGCCAATGAGATGTCAGGGAGTAAGGAAGAAAGAAAAACTCACAACTGTCAGAAACTGACCCTGAAATTGATAAAATAAAATAATTACTAAGTAAAGTAATCTATGTCACGGAATCTATGGGTGAGCCTCAGCAATATTCTAAATGGTGGCAGGGAAAATAAATCCTTGTTTAAGTTAAAAAAAAAATTTTAAAGTATTCTCCTAGAAAACTTTCTTTGGTGATGAGCTAGCTGGGATAATTTAAAAAAAAATTATTTTTGTAGAACTGGGGAATCTATTTTTTGCTGCGTGCATTTTCATTTAATTATTTGTACACATGTTCCCTGAATCCTCCCTGAAGGTTCAAACTGTGCTCAACTGTAAAAGCAAATCAAATCTGAACTATTCAAACAAGCAGATATATGTCTTCCTTTGTTTGAACCAGTGTTTGCTGTGTAGACTGGCTGTCTCATCCTTCCCAGCCTCTCCCCATGTCCTCCCCCCTCTGAATAAAAGCAATCAAAGCCTTCAAGTTTGCCACTGAAAACACAGGACATGCTGCTATGCAGATAACTGGTACCATTGTCCTAAATGCTAATGGATCTGACCTTAGAATGTCACAAACATTTCTCCATTGAATGTGATCCTTTCTATTTTCTTTAAACAATTAAAAAATAAAATACTTTCTTGTATACTATCATGTAAAATTATTTTAGGCACAGTAACAGAATAAAAGTATTGAGACTTCTGTATTCCTAATGATCTATTCATATTTTAGACATTTAACTATATAAACATCATCCCTTCCTGGATGGAAGTGAGAATGAATGGGTGGAGAATGGGAAGATAAAGAAAGTAAAGTAGAAAACAGAATGTGGCTTAGCAAAACAGAAAAAAAAATATATGCACTCTCTCTTTCTAGATCTTTGAGTAACTACAGGGCTCGGTGACAAAACAAATACAAATGGACAAAGCATGACAGATGTTCAAATTCTATTCCGCAGTCAAATAAAAGAGTAAACAATGTCTCACTCACATTAAAAATATTAAATTAAAGTCAAAATATCTGATGTAGTTACTCTTTCAAGGCAATGCTCATGTTGTTCAAGCTATTATGAAGGTTTTAGTAAAGTAACCTCTATGTCTAAATTTTCAAACTTACATGCCTAAAATATATTTAAGTGCCTAATTTTAAGCTCCCAAAAGTTGATTTAAGTATTTGAACCTGC
>NW_020698262.1:8856378-8923779 GCF_002925995.2 Terrapene triunguis | reverse complement strand
CATAAGCCGAATTTTTTTTTGTAAAAAAGGGAAGCACCAGAGAAGGGAGTTGGCTTATGAACGGGTATAGAGAGGGAGAGGTGGGACTCAGCCCCTCCTCGCCAACAGAGGGAGCAAGGAGAGGCAGCACAGCCAGCAGAGCCAGAAGGGAAGAGGCGGGGCCAGAGTCTCTCTGCTTCTGGCCTCACTGCTCTCCCCCCAGCCTCTGAAGCAGCTGCAGCTCCGGGGCTGGCAGGCTGCAGTGTGCTGCCCGGCCCCACCCCCCAGAGCACGCTGCGGCCGTGCTGCCCGGCCCAGCCCGCCGGAGCACGCTGCGGCCGTGCTGCCCGGCCCAGCCCGCCGGAGCACGCTGCGGCCGCGCCGCCCGGCCCAGCCCGCCGGAGCAGGCTGTGGCTGTGCCGCCCGGCCCAGCCCGCCGGAGCAGGCTGTGGCTGTGCTGGTCAGCCTGCTGGAGCTGCTCCAGCCAGGCCAGAGACATCCTCCCCTGGCCCTCCCCAGATAAGGTGGGAAGGGCTGGGATGGGGAGAGTGTGGGGGTCCTGGACCAGGGGTGGGGTCATATGGGGGGCGGTCACAGGGGTTACTCCACTGACCTCTAGCCTCTCCCCCCAAAAACATTTCCCCACCAGTTGCTGTCCTGGCCCGTCAGGGTAAGCAGCTGGCGCGCTGGGACACTTTGTTTACTTAGGTTTACCTCCGTGCCTGCGGACGCTTGAGGTAAACAAACCATCTCGGCCCGCCAGCGGCTTATCCTGATGGCCCGGGAGCCAAAGTTTGCCGACCCCTGAATTATAGGGTCGGCTTATGAACGGGTCATAAAAATTTTCCATTTTTACTTATCCACCTTGCGGGGGTCGGCTTATAAATGAACCGGCTTAGGATCAAGTATATACGGTACTTACTTGTATGCACCCAAGTTTGAAAATTCATCTTTGTATTATCAAAAGAATCCAAGATGATTTATGGTTAGAAAGTCATAATTCTCAATGAAGTGATGAAAGATTTCAGTTTTACTGCATTATTGCAATTCACCCATGCTCAGCCCACATTCCTTCCATGGTCAAGGCAAAACAGATTTGCTTTGCAAAAGTCTATGTTCAGTTGTGATTTACAGTAAGGTTTATGATTAATGCTTTTATCTTCTTTGTCACTAATTTTAAAAGAGGCTTAAGAAAATGCAACACTTTATTTGGAAAGAAAGAAGATAAAATTTGGGTGGTTTTAAATTATGAAATCCATTCTAAATTATTCCTAACTAATTATTTCCCTCACTACACACCATCAGTAGTTTGAAATGATTCACTACCACCCAGAGTAAAACGACATACAACAGGAAATTATACCATGACTCAAATGACCTGATTTTCAATAAATTGGGGTTCCTCAAAATTAGGATACCTTATTTAATTTCATGGGATGAGTGGAGAAGGCATACAGTGATGTGCAGGAGAAAAGTGGCACAATGGAGGGTTGAAGGCAGCTGATAAAGGACACATCACTAGTTTGGGTTACTCACACTCTACCCCACATGTAAGCTTCTTCATGACTGCCCCATTGGGCCTCTCTAACCGTCAGTTTCCTCTGTCCTAACAGAATGCGCTTTGCTTATCACTCCAAGTGATGGTGAGCACACTGACGAAATCACAGTTCCAACATAAGTCAGCTAAATCTTGCAAACCACGGGGATATCAGTGCACTAAGGCTTCAGATACTTCACCAGGAGCCCTGATGATCATTTCTGCTCCTTCTTTAGCTAGAGTCCTTAGAAGATACTCCCATACTTTTTCAGTAAACTTAAGCATGAAAAGGCAGCTTTGAGGGAGGGTTTTAAAGGGCCAAATTTGGAGCACAATGGCGGGGTTATGTTTTGCACAGTTAAACTTCAGGACAATATAAAAAGGCCTGATTTAAGATATTAGCAAGCCATAAGAGCTATCAAGGGCTCAAAATGAAAGCAGAGGAGAGTGCATATTTTTTCTTACCCCTTTGGAGGCGCTCTCTCCTCCAACCAAGAAGCTTGATGAGAGAAGCAAGGAAGTCCTGATAACTTGCTCTCTCTCTCTCTCTTTTTTTTTGGAGCAGAGTTTGGTGTACCAATCATGTGCATAAGTCAACTTCATAACTAGCTTGTAGCAAAAGGCACTATATGTTTCCCTTTATTCTGTCTATCCACCTACTGACAAGGATACAGGAATATTGCTCCTGCTAGTGTGCTCTAAGGTGGAGGAAGTAGTAGATTAGGCCAGAAAGAACTGGGCAGTAACAAACATTTTGTACTCCTGCCCAGTCTTCACAGAAGAGACAGTCATCCATCACTCCAGGCTGGTGTCCTCCAACGCTGTGGAAACTATATTTTAATCTAAAACTTGTTTTTGTGGTAAAAGGACAAATTCTTTGGTTTTTTGTGAATCCAGCAAATGCATTTGTTTTCTCCAGTCTGCTGGCAGTAGAAACATTTGTATATAGCTTTAACTTACTCACAAAAGCAGGACGTCACTACCTACCTGTTAAGTTCTCTTCATGCTGGCCTTGCCTCCTCTTTTTTTGCTTTCCTCCCCCTATCCTTTGCAAGTCTTCTTCCAACCTATTTTCCCTCATCCTCTTCTAGTATCCTTCACATTCCTTCATGCAACCAATATGAAAAGCTACCGGGGTTGTTAGCTATACACCCATGAACTTGAAAGGCAATGAGGTAGTGAATTTCTGTATGCCACAAAGAACTTAAAAATCAAACTACTACAGTAGAACCTTAGTAAAACACATTAATGACAGACAACAGAGCTTACTTTATAAATATATTCATTCGGGGGGGAGGGGAAGAGAGGGGGGATTTTCCTCCCATATACATGCAGTTGAGGGTTTGTTTTGTGTTGGGGAGAAGAAGAGGGTCAGAGGAGAGAAGTGAATATTTAAAGTATTTATCACTTTCTCAGTTTTGTTCTTCATGACCTTTACCTTTAGGCCAGGTTTGGTCATATAGGGATCTTGGAGGTTCTTGGTCCTTCCTACAGGACCCAATGGATACCTCCCTTCCACTCTCCAGTGCTACTTGCGGTATGAGTCCAAAGAGTACAAAGTCTGGGATCTACTCCGGATAACTGCTACCAGGAGGCAGAAAGCCACATCAGGCACTGTAGTGAGAGCTCTACTCTTCCTCTTTGGCTCAAGAGATCTGGGATCTCACCTACAAACAGGAATGTTGCTGAGAAAGTTGCTACTAAGTCCATCACTGAAAAGTTAATTAAGGAGAGCTGCTCACTCCATTGAGCAGATCTTTCTTTCCAACTCCTGCATGCAATCACTACAATTGCAGAAATTCCAGCAATGAGGAAGGGAGAAAGAAGAAGCCAGGATCCTTCTCTCCACATGACTCTAGAGTTGAGTAAGGACAGAACAAGAGACCATTGCTTAACAGGGACTATAGCTGCCATATAGCTGGACAGGAAAAGAACTGCAGGAGTGAGCAACTAGTGTGCGATCAATATGAATGCAAATTGAAATTATATTCCAAGGAGCTCTACGGTGAACAACTGAATTTTGTTAATTCACAAGTGAACAATAAAAACAACATTGATTATTGTATTTTTAATTTTATATACTAATAAACCTACTACATTTGTGTAAAACAATATGCATCACATCATCTTCAGGTAAAACATTGAAACATAGTTCTTACCTCAACAGAGCATCGAGGAGTCACAAAAAATTGATTAAACTCATCGGGGCTGAACTCCCCAAAGATATACTAAAAAAAAAAAGAAAGAAAGAAAATACATTGTTATATGAGGATTTACACTTTGTCTCATTAGCAAATTCAAGGTAGAATGATTTACTTTTAAAAGGAGCAGCGACATTTTAAAGGTTTGTGTGTGGCAATGGGAACTAAAACTACTATCTTTGCATCCCTGCTCTCTTTCAGATTCCTTTCTGTTGCCCTGAGCAAGTTACTTAATTTTTATAGCCTTGTCTACAACAAGCTTTTTCTTAAAATGCCCACTAGTAATTGGAACTCCAGTGTACACTGACAGTTTTACAGAAGGCCCCCATCACTACAGGTCTTAATGTTAAAAAAGGAAGATGAATTTCGAATTTACAGAAAATTCACATAGTAAATGACACAAAATCCCCATGGAACTGTCTAACAAATTGGGTTTCATAAGGCTCAGTGCTGGGTCCAATCCTATTCAGAGACTTAGGACCTGTCTATACTTACAGTGCTGCAGCTGTGCCACTGTAGCGCTTAGTGAAGACACTATCCCGCGCGGGCTACGGATGTGCTGGCCGCGGCTTCCCGCCGCCCCCCTTGGCCCGGGACGGCGAACCGCGGCCAGTGGGGGCCGCGATTGGCCAAACCTGCTGCGTCAGCAGGTAAATAAACTGGTCTGGCCCGCTAGGGTGCTTACCCTGGCGAGCTGTGTGCCAAACGTTGCCGACCCCTGATTTATGCCGATGGGAGAGCTTCTCCCGCTGGCTTAGGTACTCCACCTTCCAAGAGGCAGTAGCTATGTCAACGTGAGACATAGTGCTATCTACGCAGGGGTTAGATCCACACCCCTGAGCGACACATTTATACCGACATAAGTTGGTAATGTAGACTATGGCTTAGGAAGTGGAACTAGTTGAATGGTGTCCAAATATACATATGATGCAAAGTAAGGTCATTGGCACAGTACAGATTATTAAAAAATAGACTGAGAATTTGAATAAACTGAGGAAATAGGAAGAGGACTGGAAGAGACTAGTTTTCAATGTCTAGAAATATAAGAGGATACAATGCATCAGACAAAGTAGCCACAGAAATTGTTGATGATGGCCAGAGAGGGCCCAAAAAAAGGGTGGTGTTGCCACAAAGGACATGTCTAGGTGCTTTTCCTCAGCAACTTCCAATGGCAACAGTGAAACTCTCCCACATCATCCACACCTCCCTCAGAAAACCCAGATGAACAACAACAATGGTACCAAAGCCTACCCTTGCTCAAGATAAATCCTCTTGGCCATACGGAGATGTACATATCCAAGTCTGGAGTTGTGTTACATAAAAAGTTATCTGAGAGCTGAAAATGTGAGCGGCTGTTTCATCTATAAAATCAAAGGCTGGGTTGTGGTAGGTTATATAGCCCTATTGCATTTTATATTTTTAACTCAGTTTCCTTTCCTTAAAGAAATAATAGGTGGATACACTAGTAATTAAAAAAGGAAGTTTAAGCTGCAGCTCCAAGCAATTGCAAAAATATGCATAAGATTTAACATTTTTGAACTTGGAGTCTTACAAGAACCTGATTAAAAGTATTTCTAAACATAAAACTGATATACACCTCTACCCCGATATAACGCAGTCCTCGGGAGCCAAAAAATCTTAACGCGTTATAGGTGAAACCGCGTTATATCAAACTTGCTTTGATCTGCTGGAGTGCGCAGCCCCGCCCCCCCCCCGAGCACTGCTTTACCACGTTATATTCGAATTCGCGTTATATCGGGGTAGAGGTGTACATACAAATATCTTCAGTTCTCAATACTTCACACAAAGGCCATACATAAAACCTATTTTTCTCAAGACCAAAACAATCATAAGATCATAAACTACATACATAAAGTATCAGAGGGGTAGCCGTGTTAGTCTGGATCAGTAAAGAGTGACAGAGTCCTCTGGCACCTTATATACATAAAGTAATTTATCGGCTTGAAGTTAAAGATCAACGTATGAGACCATGAAAACATTAACTCCTTTAAGGATTCTTTAAGCAGCTGCTATGTATCAGCTATTCAACATCCAAAACCATCACTTAACACCTAAAGAACAGAACCCTTAAGACATATTTCAGAGAATTGCCCCATAGCTCTTAGGGTAGGCCTACACTTAAAACACTGCATTTAACATCTACCAAAAATGTTCCTAACAAAAACATTTGCTGAATCATAATTTGTTTTTATGAGACTTTTTAGGTGCAGGTACACAGTTGAGCCACAGTTGAGGTACTGAGGTTGATGCAGCAAGACTGTAGAAACTGCATTACGTACATTGACCCAAACAATCCTCCAAGCAGCTGTCTCAGTGCCAGACACTGACCACCCGGGTCACAATTATGAAATCCACAGACCAGTGGTCATGGAAACTAGAAGCCCCCCAACCCCTCCTTTAAGCCTTGCCAATTTCTGAAATACCTTTTCCTGCTTGTCCATCTTGGTGACCACACCTAGCAGCTCTCCACTGTTGTATGCAACTGCCCAGCTGACCATGCCAGCTACGTGATCCATATCTGGTCCAGCTTGGAGTAGACAGGAGATACTGGATCTCCTGAGCCTGTGGAGAGAAGAAGCTGTGCAAGCACAGCTACGGACAAGCTACAGAAAAGTGAACATTTCTGAGCAGATTGCAAGGGGGATGCAGAAGGGTACAACAGGGACTAGCAGCAGTGCCACATGAAACTGAAGGAACTGTGTTAGCATGTCAGAAGGCCAGGGAGGCCAACAGTTGATCCGGTACCAAAACTTAGACCTGCATGCCATACTTGGCAGAGACCCCACTACCACCCTGCAGACCACCATGGATACCTTCAAGAAAGCTGAGTCATAGGACCCTGGCATGAACAGCAAGGATGAGGCGGTGGAGGAGGACAGGGGAGATCTGACTAGGGCGCCCAGCTATGCTGCAAGCCGGGACCTGTTTCAGATTCCTCTGCAGTCCAGTTGGTCCTGGCAGTCGAGCATGGGCGAACCCAATACAGCTGAAGGACCTCAGGTAAGTGTGCAATTGTACTTCCCATAACAATGATGTACTGATGGTGCCCCCAATTTAAGAAGACACAGCTATCAACTTTTCATTAATTTACTTATACTAGAAGAGGTAGCAGTACAACAAAAGAGAGGTAGTATTGTTATCTGCTTTTCACTTCCCTCTAGAGTTAGGCAAGGGGGGCCATGTACAGCAGTTTATGTTCACAGGGATGTCCCTTGAATCCTTCTGAGAGATCTCAAGGAAACTTTCATGGAGGTACTCTGCAATCTTCTCCCAAAGGTCAAGAAGACTGGCACAAGGACCCAGTGGTAGGAAAGCAGACAGGACTGGGAGGGGACTGGCTGGAGGGGATGGGGCAAGTGTTGTGCTTCTGGGGAAACAGGCACAAGAGTCTGACTACTAGAGAAAACTCTCCCCTCCAGAGACTTGGATGGAACCAAAGATTCCTGAATCTCACCATTCCTCTGCTGTCGGTAAATATTGTGAAACCCTCTGGCAAACTGCATCTCTGCCTGCGTCCCCTTCAGTACTAGTCCACACAGAAAATGACAACTTACTAACAGTCATAATTCAAAAGGCAGAGGTCTACTCACTGAATCTAAAGATTACATCCCTGCTGATGCCCCATGTGAGTGTCAGTATGATGCCATGTAGTGTAAAATCTCATTTTTAAAAAAAAAAAAAAACATGGAAATTATATAAAAAAGTGTTTTAAAAAGTTACGGTTTTAAAGTCAATCGCTTTAGGAAAGTTAGGAAATGCCAGAATTAAAGATACTTGTGCAACCTTAATTCTGCCCACTTATTGTGCATACATAATGAAAGATTATCATAAAGCAATCACATACTATTTTTTCCACAGGATACCTGCCCCATTCTGTGGATTTTCAGAAAGCCTTTGACAAGGTCCCTCACCAAAGGCTCTCATGCAAAGTAAGCTGCCATGGGATAAGAGGGAAGGTGCTCTCATGGACTGGTAAGTGGTTAAAAGATAGGAAACAAAGAGTAGGTATAAATGGTCAGTTTTCAGAACGGAGAGAGGTAAATAAATAGTGGTGTCCCCCAGGGGTCTGTTCTGGGACCCATCCTATTCAACATATTCATAAATGATCTGGAAAAAGGGGTAAACAGTGAGGTGGCAAAATTTGCAGATAATATAAAATTCTTAAAGATAGTTAAGACCTAGGCAGACTGAGAAGAGGTACAAAAGGATCCCTCAAAACTGGGTGACTGGGCAACAAAATGGCAGATGAAATTTAATGTTGATAAATGCAAAGTAATGCACATTGGAAAGCATAATCCCAACTATACATATAAAATGATGGGGTCTAAATTAGCTGTTACCACTCAAGAAAGAGATCTTGGAGTCATTGTGGATAGTTCTCTGAAAATATCCACTCAATGTGCAGCAGCAGTCAAAAAAGCGAACAGAATGCTGGGAATAATTAAGAAAGGGATAGGACAGAAAATATCATGTTGCCTCTATATAAATCCATGGTACGCCCACATCTTGAATACTGTGTGTAGATGTGGTCGCCCCATCTCAAAAAAGATATATTGGAATTGGAAAAGATTCAGAAAAAGGCAACAAAAATGATTAGGGGTATGGAACAGCTTCCGTATGAGGAGAGATTAATAAGACTGGGACTTTTCAGCTTGGAAAAGAGACGGCTAAGGGGAGATATGATTGAGGTCTATAAAATCATGACTGGTGTAGAGAAAGTAGATAAGGAAGTGTTGTTTACTACTTCTCATAACACAAGAACTAGGAGTCACAAAAATAAAATTAATAGGCAGCAGATTTAAAACAAATAAAAGGAAGTATTTCTTCACACAACGCATAGTCAACCTGTGGAACTCCTTGCCAAAAGATGTTGTGAAGGCCAAGACCATAACAGGGTTCAAAAAAGAACTAGATAAATTCATGGAGGATAGGTCAGGATGGGCAGGAATGGTGTCCCTAGCCTCTGTTTGCCAGAAGCTGGGAATGAGCGACAGGGGATGGATCACTTGATGATTATCTGTTCTTTTCATTCCCTCTGGGGCACCTGGCACTGGCCACTGTCAGAAGACAGGATACTGGACTAGATGGACCTTATGACAGCTCTCCTTAATTAACTTTTCAGTGATGGACCTTATGACAAGACAGACTTACTTTGGGGATGAATCAGGTTTGCATCATGAAGGAAGCATCCCTGCCTCATCTGTAGCAGATGCTGGAAGGTGTCTAGTGAAGGAAGCAGGGGATTGCAGAAAGACAAAGGTACAGTCTGATAGTTAAGGCAGCTGAATGCTGCCCTGGAGAACTGGATTCTGTCCCTGCCTCTGCCACATTGTTGGGTATCCAACTTGATATCCTGGGGTCTGATTTACAGAAGTGCACAATATTCACAGCAGTAACTGAAATCAATGGGAACTGTGCTTTGAACAAATGAAGCACTATATAAATGCTAGGTTATCAGGTCCTAGATGTTTCAAATTGGGCATTCTGAATTCATGGAAATTTCTAACCTTAGTTTCTGTGCCTCAGTTCCTCATCTGCAAAATGGACATAATGCCACTCTCTCATCTCACCAGGGTGTTTAGAAAATAAATTAATGTTTGACAAGTACTTAGAAACTATAATGTTGAGGGCCATAAAAAAAGGTCCATGAGGCAATTAATGTCTCCAGAGCAGGGTTTGAATAGTGTACAGTGAATAAGGCACGGAGCCACACGCTGAACAATGAGGATAAAACAAAATATTGCATAGACTGCTCATTAAGTGAACACCAGCGAATCTCTGCTTTGAACAAGGAAGCAGTTCTGAGGGGAAAAAAATAGTACATGACCATGTAATTAAACACTACCATAATGTATACGCACCCTGGGGCAAATACAGGTTGCAAAGGCAATTTTTAAAATCCCAATTTTAATAAAATGCATCTTTCTTTTTAAAAATAAGACTATTTAAAATTAAATTTGATATTATGACAGCCTATGTTGAGGTCTAACATTACTATAACCTATTAATATAATTTAAATTAAATAAAAACATTCAAACTGTATCTGTTTGCTCTGCTGAAGTTTTAAAGAAAGTTACACCACTGAACTGGTGGAAGTCACTGGCAAAGCACCTAGAACCAGAGTTTGTGGAAGTGCTAAACCAACTTTAGATTACAGTAGCCTGCTCTGCAGGTTCAGAGAGATTATTTTCCTCATTTCAGTTTATTCAACTAGTTCAGTTCAACAACTAGTTCACTCAAAACTGAGAAACCAACTGGAAGTTGAAAAAGCAGGAAAGCTTATTGTCCTTCTTCCTATTCATCCTATGAATAAAAATAAGGTGCGAGAAGATGAGATCTACCAATTCTAAAATCCTGAAGGATGTGGTGACCAGAAACATCAGTCCAATTCAGTCATTACACATAATACTTCTTTTATTTAACTACGTAGGTTAGTTTTAAATGCAAACATGTTTTGATAAACTTGTTTTTCTCTTATGTACCTAGCACTTTCATGGTAGTTTTATTTAACTAATAAAAACAACTTTAAAATGGCTTAAATAATCTAATAAACTTCTTATCTTATGGTCAGTGCAGTATCATTATCTACTGCACATTTACTAATGTGCATTTACAAATGCTTTGTCTAATTTTAAATGGCCCGAATGATGGGGGTTTTACTACTTCCCTTGGGAGAAAATTACACAATCTAATAGCAGATCTGGGATTCTGTCTCCCCTAAACATGTAGTGAATGCCTACTTGTTAAACACTGACAGTCCCACAAACCTGGACAAGACTTTTTGGTCTCTACCATCCCGGACAAGCATGGAGCCCACAGAGTTCTGAGCTATTATCATAAACGTTGCAAATACAGGACACACAATTCTCCTGTGTTTGTAGAACATCAGGAAGTATTTCAACAACTTGGGCTATGAGGATTTCTTCTAGGACAGTTTGCTGAGGGATACAGTGAAAAACAATTCAAGGTTGTTGGTGGCATTCTGGGACAGGTGCAAATGGTGAAGCGCCACTTCTGGGCCCTAGAAATGAGCACTGATTGGTGTGATCGCATCATGATGCATGTTTGGGATGACAAGATGTAGGTGCATAAATTCTGAATGTGAAAGGCCAAATGCCTGAAACAGTGCCCCGAGCTCGCCCCAGCCCTTCAGCACAGAGATACCTTCATAAGAGCTACATTGAAAGTGGAGAAATGAGTGAAGATCACACTCTGGAAGCTTGAAACATCAAATTGCTACCAGTCAGTGGGAAATAATTTTGGAGTTGGAAAATTCACTGTGGGGTCCATTGTCATGTGAGTAGTTAGCAGGAGACGATTAACAGGGCTATGCAGGATTGTGACTCTCAGCAATGTGCAAGACACAGATGGATGTGAGCAATGGGGTTCCCAAACTATGGTAAGGCAACAGATAGAATCAGAATATCAGGGTTGGAAGGGACCACAGGAGGTCATCCAGTCCAAACCCCTGCTCAAAGCAGGACTAATCCCCAACTAAATCATCCCAGCCACGGCTTTGTCAAGCCTGACCTTAAAAACCTCTAAGGAAGGAGATTCCACCACCTCCCTAGGTAACCCATTCCAGTGCTTCATCACCCTCCTAGTGAAAAAGTTCTTCCTAATATCCAACCTAAACCTCCCCCACTGCAACTTGAGACCATTACTCCTTGTTCTGTCATCTGCTACCACTGAGAACAGATCCATCCTCTTTGGAACCCCCTTTCAGGTAGCTGAAAGCACCTATCAAATCCCCCCTCATTCTTCTCTTCTGCAGACTAAATAATCCCAGTTCCCTCAGCCTCTCCTCATAAGTCATGTGCTCCAGCCCCCTAATCATTTTTGTTGCCCTCCGCCGGACTCTTTCCAATTTTTCCACATCCTTCTTGTAGCGTGGGGCCCAAAACTGGACACAGTAGTCCAGATGAGGCCTCACTAATGCCAAATAGAGGGGAATGGTCACATCCCTCCATCTGCTGCAATGCTCCTACTTATACAGCCCAAAATGCCGTTGGCTTTCTTGGCAATTAGGGCACACTGTTGACTCATATCCAGCTTCTCGTACACTGTAACCCCTAGGTCCTTTTCTGCAGAACTGCTGCCTAGCCGCTCGGTCTCTAGTCTGTAGCAGTGCATGGGATTCTTCCGTCCTAAGTGAAGGACTCTGCACTTATCCTTGTTGAACCTCATCAGATTTCTTTTGGCCCAATCCTCTAATTTGTCTAGGTCCCTCTGTATCCTATCCTTACCCTCCAGCGTATCTACCACTCCTCCCAGTTTAGTGTCATCTGCAAACTTGCTGAGGGTGCAATCCACGCCATCCTCCAGATCATTAATGAAGATATTGAACAAAACTGACCCCAGGACCAACCCTTGCGGCACTCCGCTTGATACCGGCTGCTAGCTAGATGTGGAGCCATTGATCACTACCCGTTGAGCCTGATGATCTAGCCAGCTTTCTATCCACCTTACAGTTCATTCATCCTTCTTTAACTTGCTGGCAAGAATACTGTGGGAGACCATCAAAAGCTTTGCTAAAGTCAAGGAATAACACGTCCACTGCTTTCCCCTCATCCAGAGCCAATTATCTCATCATAGAAGGCAATTAGATTAGTATAGCATGCATACCCCTAATTTTTGCACCAGCCCACCTTGCCTCAGAGTACATCAACAGAAAATGCTACTTTTCTATGGTTATGCAAACACTGGTGGCTGCTCGGGAAAGTGGATGATGCACGCATCTTTAAAAATACAGGACTGTTCAGAAAACTGCAGGCAGGGACACATTTCCCAACCATCAGATTACCACTGGCAATAATCAAATGCCAATAGTGACTCTGGGGGACCCAGCCTACCCCTTTCTCATGAAGCCCTACATTGGTCATCTCAAGAGTACCAAGGAAAGATTCAACTATTAGCTCAGCAGGTGCCGAATGACTGTTCAATGTGCTTTTGGTAAACTGAAGGCCCGCTAACAGTGTTTACTCACTAGACTGGATCTCAGGGAGAAAAAGAGACCAATGGTTATAGCTACATGTTGTCTCCTGAATAATGTGTGTGAGGCAAAGGGGGGAACACTGCCACTAGGGTGGAAGTGGAGAAGCTGTCTGTTAACTTGGAACAGCCAGACACAAGGGGCATTACAAGAGCTCAACATGGAGCTATGCAGTTGAGGGCGGCTTTGGAAGAGCACTTTAATGGTCAGCCACAGTAGTGTTCTATGCTGGAGTGTTTTCTGAACCTGGAGCTTTGAGTGCTGCTAAGAATTCTGGGGTGCTTGCTGTACATTTACAAAACATTGCTGGGTGTTTTCCTGAAGCTATGAATTCTGTGGTGCTCGGTGTGTATTTACTGTTTCCTTTGACCACTGCTATGCATTCTGCAATATTTGTTGTGAACTAATAAGGTAATTTGATTATCCAAAAATAGAACTTTATAGAGTGGGGAAAAGTGCAGAAAAATCAATGTGCAAAAAAACAAAAACCACAGCCAATGTTATACAAGTTTTCAATATAACTGAACACAGTGAAAATTTAAAATTAGAAAAGAAGTGGGCATGTGTTCATCTGAGTACACAAAGGTAGTCTGTTGTGGCTACACATGCCTGTTGTGGTTCTCACAGGTCAGTGTATGTGAAGCTGTGGCTTTCCTTGATATCCTCCGGAGTGGAGTGGTAGGGATAAGAATGCACCCTAGGATCCCATATGTGAAGTTGAGTGGTTAGGGAGCAGCAAGCATGGAATACTCCAAGAACAGCAGAGGGTGGAGAGTCGAGGATTTTTGGACCTGCAGGCCAAGCAATGTCTGCAGCAGTTGGGTCTGCTGCCTTAGAAGCCCCATTATGTCCTGGTGCATCTTGCTCTCCTTGTCTTGCTGGGACTCCTAGGTCTTTTTCCTGTCCTGTCTTTCTCCATACTGTCAGTCATACTGGCCCTCCAAGTCCTTAGTTTACAGTTCGATGCAGCACTGGCTTTCAGACTCTCACAGAACACGTCCTCCCTAGTCCTCTTCTTTCTCATCCTCAGGGCCAGGCATTCTAGAGGGGGCACCCCTCAAGGCAGCCACGCCAGAAGCTGCTGATAAAAACAGACATACGTACCATTGGATTTACAGTCACAAGGGAAAGGGGAAAGTTTAAAAACTCCTTTCCCTTATTTCCATAAACAATTTTAATAAGAAATGCTTATTGACACTTCAGTTTTGGAGCAACTCAACACAGCACTGCTCTCCAGCCTCAGCCATGATGAGTATGTCTCCCAACAGCAAGGGGAAGGTGGGGAAGGATTTTCTATTACATGAAGCTATAAAATTTTGGTCCCTATTGCATGGGTATGAGTATAGGGCAATGGCACTGAATATTGCACTGTTTTTCATAGGTGGTGGTGATTTTAGCTGATCTCCCACTCCCGAGGGTGACAAAGGCACATAGAACGCAGCTGCTACTGGCATCCCAAAGCTGCCAGGCCCCGTATGCTGCTAGCCTGTTTACTGCAATGTTGCCAGCCAAACACTGCAGAGTGGTGAGAAACTATCCTACTGAGGAGGAAGAAATAAGGTAGACATTCCTAGTAACCTTTGGGGAAAAAATGCAGAGCATCTACATGAAACTTTAATCAAGATCTCTCAAGAGATAAAAGGAATATCCCTATGTACATAACCAGCATTCTCCTGGCCCTACCTAACTCAAAAGGGGAATGAAAAACAGATGTCAACTCTACTTCTCTTTGTGGTTCCTCTACCTCTTCTTGTAGAAGTAAAAGAATAAAAATTTGATACCATTGTCTTGTTAACATGTGGATGGGCACCATCTTTACATTTAAATACTATAAGGAAAAATGCATGCACAGAATTACCAGAGTTCCTTTCCCCTTCATCAGGCTCATTTGCACCCGCCTGGCAGGACTGGCTAAGCTGTGGAGGAGTCTCAAATAGGTCTTGGCTTGTTGCATGGCTGGAGTCCCCCGCCGCATCTTCTCCCACCCCAGCCCTGGCTGTTCATGGCAGGAGTCTCTGTCTCAGAGTCTTCCAACATATCCACAGTGCTCTGCAGGGTGCAACTGGGGTCTCTGCCAAGTACGGCATGCAGTTCCTTATAGAAGTGGCAGGTCTGCAGCACAGCACGAGATCTACGTGGCACCGTGACAAAACTCCTTCGCATTCACACAACATTGCTACTGATCCCTGTCATACCCCTTCGCCTGCATTCCCTGTACAACCTGCTTGTAGATGTCAATGTTTCTATGGCTGGTCTGTAGCTGTGCTTGGCACAGCCTCGTTTCCTCACAGGTCCAGGAGAGCCAATACTTCCTGTCTACTCCAAGCAGGAATGTGTCTAGTATCTCTCTTAGGGCTTGTTTTCACTACTGTGCTAAATCGGTGCCGCTGTCATCGATGCAGCAGCGTTGATTTAGCGGGTCTGGTGAAGATGCAGTAAGTCGATGGGAGAGCACCTCCCAACGACACAGCGCTAAGTCACATCACTCGGGGGGAAGGGATTAAACCCCTCAGCAACGTAACGTACATCGACTTAAGCAGTAGTGTAGACAAGGCCTGAGTACGTGGCTGGGCAGTTGCACACAACAAAGGTGAGCTGCTAGGCGTGCTCAGCAAGGTGAGCAATCATGAAAAAGCATTTCAAAAACACACAAGGAACTTAAAGAGGGAGCAATTTCCAGTCTCTAGCCCCTGGGCAGGCGAGTTTAAAAATGTGACCAGAATGATCACTGTCACAGGGAATGGGGCATGGTGGGACATCTGCTGGAGGACAGGTAGGGTCGACAGGTTATGCAGCATCTATACTTTCACTGTGTCAACCTCAGTAGGTTGACCATGGCTCTATGCCATTCAGGAAGGTGGTTTTACTGCCTTGCTGTAAAAGGCCCCTTACATCGGCCGGAGACAAATTTGAGCGTAGACACATGCACAAATATATTGACACAAAGTGACTTACATCTACCTAACATTGTAGTGCAGAAGGCCTAACTATTTTGTAACGCTGTAGTGCAGAAGGCCTAACTATTTTGTAACTTTCTGGCATATTAAACTCTTCCTTTATGTTTTTCTTATAGCAATTTATTTGTCTTGAGATGGGAGGGATAGCTCAGTGGTTTGAGGATTCGCCTGCTAAACCCAGCGTTGTGAGTTCAATCCTTGAGGAGGCCACTTAGGGATCTGGGGCAAAATCAGTACTTGGTCCTGTTAGTGAAGGCAGGGGGCTGGACTCAATGACCTTCAAGGTCTCTTCCAGTTCTAGGAGATAGGATAACAAAAAAGATCTTTTTAGTCCCTTTTGCACATTCCAATAAGAATATAAGAGTGGAGAAGACTAGATTTTGGAAATGTGAGACAACTCAGTTTATCATCTTCATCAAGTTTAATTTCTCTCCCTTTCCTCTGAAACTAAATGAGCTTACTATGATGGTGAACTCTAAAATGCTATTAGTGGTAAAATAGCCACAATGCTCCAAAACCATAAATCAGATTTCTGGAGATTTTAATCTTACTACTGTGAAGTCAGCAGAGTCCTCACATAGGGTACATCTTCACTTACATCCGGGTCCGGATGTAAGCAATCGGTTTTCTGAGTTCGATTTATCGCGTCTGGTTAAGACGCGATAAATGGATCCCGGATCGATCCCGGAAGTGCCCCGGATCGATCCCGGAAGTGCTTGCCGTCGACGCTGGTACTCCAGCTCGGCGAGCGGAGTACGCATCATCGACGGGGGAGCCTTCCTGCCGCGTCTGGACCACGGTAAGTTCAGACTAAGGTACTTCGAATTCAGCTACGTTATTAACGTAGCTGAATTTGCGTACCTTAGTCCGAAGTGGGGGGGTTAGTGTAGACCAGGCCTTAGAAACAGTACATATTAGCCAGCACATTAATGGAATAGAGTACTGGTGTGACTAGTGTTTTCTCCTGTGTGGTTTCAAATCCACTTTAAAAAAAAACTCCTAGTAAAATCTGCAGATATTTCATAAGCAGCAGTACAAGAATCACTCACATTGTTACTTACACAACACTAGTTCAAGTAGTTGGAGGATACTAACTAAACTAACAAGGCTTCAGTGAATAAGAACTTTTTTTCTGATTTCATGCTTGCCAACAATCAGTATGTCCCACTTTTGATTGCTCCTGAAGTATATGGGATGTGTTGAACCTTGTGCTTAAACTGATTTTAGAAGAGTTATTTTCTGGCCTTCATTAGATGAGAAAATGCCTACAATTAATATACAACCTAACATTTTAAACAGTGGCTATCACGCAAAAAGTCATTACGAAGCACTGTCAATGTACAAAGCATGGTGTGCAAAGTCTTGCTTAAACACTTGTGGCTCCAAACTGTTGCTGCAACTTGTGCAATAAGTTGATCACATTGAAGTCTTCCCAGCACAATCAAGATATTCCCAAGCTGTGATCTGTGGAGCACTTGCTGGTGGCCCACAGAAAGCCAAGTGACACATACTGCTGGCTCTATTTCCAGCTGTTAAACTGGCACTAGATACAGCTTCAAATGTGATATACTTTCCTAATCATACTTCTCCATGTCGGCAACTGCTGTAGTAGCCACCAGATTTTATGCCATCATGAATCGAAGGGGATGTCATCCACAGAAATGTAAAGGAACAGGAGATCAATGAGACTATCTCTGTATTAAAATGTGGGCTACACAAGCAAAGAGGTCAGTCTGACAACCTCAGATCTGATCACAAACTGTTGTCCCTGGTCACACTTGGGTTGGAAGAGATAGGCAAGGCCAAGCTGGCTGACTGGAAGGTTGGAGAGAGTGTGTTGTTGGCACTACGTAATCTTCTGATTGCTAGTCCACTCAGAGGTGATGAAAAATGAAACCTCAGTGTGCCTTAAATTGTACTTGTGCACTGTTTAAGAAAGATTTAGAATATGAAAAAAGTAAGAATAGGCAATATGACAGCCATAGCCCAAAGAAGGCTTTTGACGGAAACTACATGAAGCGAAAATCAATTGAAAGAATACTTTCAGAATAACTTAATTAGCACTCTCCACTACACTGCTTTCATGGTTGATATCAGTAACAATCCTGTGGAACTTTTATTCTGCAGCTAAAGTCAGACCCCAGCAATTACAATAATAACCCTTTATGGCCTCTATATAATAACCACAAGTACTAACCATGATAACATGTTCATTATCTTTACCCTAACTAACAAAGCAAACTTGGGGGAGTAGGCTCTTGGCAACATTAAGGTATCTCAGGTTGGTAAGCTCTTCTTTTGGAGGTGCCTTAGATAGGCAGCTCCCTAGCAAAGTTGGATTATTAAGTAGCAGAGGTGACCACCATAATCCAATTTTGTTTGTGAATAGAACACAAATTTGCCAAGACAGAGAATGGGACTTGGATGACTAAGCAAATTTTGCTCTTACAGTTTTACTTTTTATATTTTGAAACTGGACTATTCCTCTCCACTCTTGTATGGTTTTATTATGTACTTTATTTTTGTTGTTGTTGTTGCTTTTAATCCCAAGAAGTTGTCAGTAAAATTAGTTCTTCCCTACTAAAACACAAATACAAAAATATGTTTAAATGATCATGTAAATAATTTATGAATATTTATTTTCTGTCTTGAGCGCTATTCATCAAGGGTGGAAGGGCACAACTAATTTAAATAATTATTTTAAAAGATTTAACTTTCATTTGATTTTCAATACACCTTACATTAGGATTTTACTTCAATGACTAGTAATAGATCACACACCAGAAATTCAAATCGCAATGAGTTACATTTTTTTGGAGGAGACAAGCGGTGAAAGGGAGTGAGGATTTCCATTCTACAGGGGCATTACTTCTCACTTTCTTTTATTACCAGTCCAATTAGACACCACTACTAGAGGCAGCATGGTCCAGTGGATAGGGCACTGGACTGGGACTCCGAGAGATCCAGATTCTATTCCCAATTCATTCATTAACCTGCTGTACTACACGTCACTTTACCACTATAGGCCTTTGTTTCCCCTCTCCCTTTGTGCAGCTCATCTATTCAGATCGTACATTTTTTTAAGTTGGGCACTGTCTTTTGCTGTGTCTCGCTACAGTGCCTATCTTGGTTGAAGCCTATAAGAGCTACTGTAAAACAAATATCATTAGGCAGGCAGCTGAAACTAATCCAACCTCCACCTTAAAATTAAGCAATTCATTTTTCCTCTCTCTCTTCACTCCACCCCATGCCTTTTCTGGAATAATTTGGTACTTTTACACCATACAGAAATTTACAAACACCTCACTTCCCTTTGTTTGCGTTCTGCTCCTATTACCTCCTGCCTCGCAAGACTGGAAGGGAGGCTGGCTCTGAATCTGTTCCCCTATTCCAGACCTGCACTGGGCCAGGCAATTGGCCAAAAAACAATTGAGGGCAGAGTAAAAATGTGTTTGTGTAGCAAGAATTCAATCCTGCAGTACAGGATCTATGCCTCAGGGGCAAACGAAATGTGGTGGCTTTAAAAACAAAAGTGTAAGTTTCTGGTGACCACATACTGAATTTGAAGCCTTGAATAAGTTTGTATTAGTATTTTGTTAAACTGTTAAAAATAAAAGCATGATGTGGATAAGCAATCTTTAAGTTTCACAATATGTAAAGATCAATGCTCTGCCTATGGCAAAACAGTAAGATACACATCATGGTAACAAGGGCCTTTTTTCAATAGGTATTGCTTTGGATTGAAAATTGTTTTGATGTCTGCAGAGTAACAACCACCAGGAGTTTTCAACACCGTGATTTTCACCACAAATAAGTTCTCTTTTTCTGTGTGTGAAGGATGTACAGCTTCTTTACTTCTAATATGGATTGTAATAATGCTGGTAAAACCATGACAAATATGTAGATTTCAATGGGAAAAGAACTAAGAGTTAAGAGGAGATGCCCTGACTTTGTGAAATTACTGCAGTAAATTGTAAGTGATGTATGAAATGAAAAATCCTTTCCACTGCACTCAAGGAATACAGATCACACCGCACTATTATTGTGGTTCTAGGATATTTAGCCCAGTTCCAACAAAACAATACCCTAAAAAGCATCTACCATGCACACTATTATTGGAGGGAAATCAATCTTTTAATACGTTTTTTAAAATGTTTCCCCACACATTATCTTTAGGGGAAGTTTGGAAACTATATTTTTTTATACCGAGAGCTTTCCTATAACATTCTTCTCCTCCCTCTTTTTGAAGACCTCCAGATCCTCTTCCCCACTTTAAAAGAATTTGCCCTAGCTTCATGATGTGCTGTACACGAAGAGTACAACAATCCATTCAAATGAATTACCCAAATATTCAAACTAGTGGCAGCAGATAGAGGTGCACAGGTAACAAGATACAATAGTGAACTGCAGACTGGCAATCCTTTTAAAGTTTATTATCTGAATTCCAAAATAGTTGGGCCAATCCTCAACACTTATCAAAATAAAAGATAGCTACAGAATAGAAAACTATTATTGATTCCCAGTTAATTAAATGTTAACAATACATATTATGACAGTGATTCCACAACCACACCCTCCTTAGATTATAAACTATATGGAACAAAGAACACGTCTTATGCTTCATTTACAAAGCCCATGTACATTTACATCACTGCTTACATGATTAATAACTACAACCAGTGTCACATTCACAGAATGTTAAACGTTTATTTCAATTTCTCCTACACTACAAAATAAAAATCCACAGTAGGCTCTGGGTATCCTTGACAATCTTTTAAAAATGCATTCCTGAAAACACAATACACAACAGTATAAACAGAATTTTAATAAGCCCCTCCAAGACAATCTCCCACCCAAGGATCACCTAATCTTACCCATCTCTGTATAAGCAAGGGAGAAAAAGAGAGGCCTTAAAGCATACTCCGAAGGTTAACTAACTTGGGCTATTTCAAGCCCCAGAGAAGTAGAGAACTCCAAAATACAATGGCGTTGTTCGGATCAGATGCAAATAAACTAGGTATTAAGACTGCTGAATCTAATAATCAAACACACACTGCTGTGCTTCATTAGCACAATAACTTAACTAATTTTAACAAACAAGTCTATAGAGTTAAACTTTGAACACATTAACAATAACTTTGATTTGTACAAAGTTATATCTTTTAAGTAATCTAAAACAGTATAATCCTATTATACTACACCTCTACCCCGATATAACGCGACCTGATATAACACGAATTCGGATATAACGCGGTAAAGCAGTGCTCGGGGGAAGGGGGGGGGCCTGCGCACTCCGGTGGATCAAAGCAAGTTCGATATAACGCAGTTTCACCTATAATGCAGTAAGATTTTGTGGCTCCCGAGGACAGTGTTATATCGGGGTAGAGGTGTATTTAGACAAAAGGGGGGGAGGGGAAAGGTTCTACCCCTTCTCCCCTTCCTTCACCCACCCCAGAAAACACTGACCCATCACTGGTAATATCACCCAAAAGGTCTGTACAGTCCTATTCACTAAAATAAGAAACTAGTAATTACACAGAACAGAAATAGGGATTTCTAATCCCAATTTTAAAATGTATCAAATATGCCATGAGGCTTTTCTACTATTAAGTATCTTTGTTCTGTACAATGTTCCTTAATCCTAAATTGTATGTTAAATGGTCACAAATAAAGCACTTCCACTAAGAAGAAAAACTGCAGTTCTAGCATGTGTAATTCTTTGTAAATGAACATCTACATTGCTGAAATGGCATTAAAGTGACAAATGACTATAATCCAATGGCCCAAGGCCAGCAAGTTCTATTACAAACAGATTTGTCTGTTTTGTATGACACAGCATGCTGCACATGTATCACAACAAATAGAAACTGAACAGCATACTTTACCTATATGCAAAAGCATCACTTTCCCCCCTCTTCAACTTTAGAACCAGTTACATGAATGGAGGTAGCAGTGTGTCTAAGCAACAAACAGGCTCCCTAAACTGACACTACAAAAATCATTAAATAAGCAAACTGCAGTAGCAATTCTAAAAAAAGGTCTCTGAACCAGTACTGTAGTCTAGAATTTTTTTGGAAGGGGGTCAGCAGACTGAAAAAGTTACAAATTTTCCTTCTAGTTACTTGTGTGGCACTATATTAATCTGGTCAAAGAACAAGCAAGAAATGATTCATCCCACTTTTGTATCCCTTTCCCCATTTAATCTGTTTTCACAAGGTTTATGCATGAAGTTTGTCATACAACTAATTCCACCTAAAAGATAAAAGAAAATAAACAGAAACAGGAACTGTTCCTAGCGTTCATGATTAGCACTGTGTATTAATACTTCCAATAAAGAAACTTCCAACATTTGCTGAAGAATGAAAATGGTTTTATTTTAAGAGTAGGATTTTTTAAGCTTTCTTAATGTAATATAGCTTCAAACACAGCTAATGTTAAAACAAAGCTTAATACCTGTAATAGGACTCAAGCAGTGATGCAACAGGTTTATTTCAAGTTCTGTCTTTGAAGAGAGGGAAAAAAAAACCTAACAGATTTTAAATGTGCTCAGAAGTACACACCCATAAGTATAGTAGAGTGATAGGAGTGTTTAAGTGTCTGATTAAAATGATTATGAAACAGCTTCATTAAATAAAAAGCCAAAAGTGACGAGTATATTTGAATTATATTGGGATATTCTGAAATGCATTTTGTACAGCACATTGTCAAAACTGTCATTTCAAGATACTCCTTTCAAAATGTCATGTACTATCACTTCAACAGAAATAAAAATACAGTAAACATGGAATTAAAGCCCGCTGTATTCGCTTTCTCCACTCCATTAAAGTGAAACTCTCTGGATGATGACATTGCTCTGCTGAAAACAGACTGCATGTTTCACGGTTCCCAAAACAGTCATAGAAAAGCAGAATAACTTTTCCTTGGAGACAAATATTTCTCAATCAAGATAAACAAATTTAGTTCATAGTCACATGGAAAAATAAATGCTTTATATCTTTACAGGGTCTCTTCATGATGGCATGCACATAATGTGTTAATAAATTAGCAATGTGGTATAGTCTCATACTAATAGACAAGTCATATCAAAACATACTCACTCCATATCACTCTAATATTGTCTCATCTTAAAATTATTTTTAAAAAAATTAAAAAAAAAATCACATCTACATCTAAAATTGCATTTCCACACACAAAACAAGTATGTAAAGAACTTTTTCTCTTCAGGTTCCCCTTTTGGGAACTGCAGTCCTGAGGATGCATTCATAAATTTCTTTTCTCCCAAATAATATTCTCTTCCTACTTTAGCATTTAAAGCATGCCTTCTTACAATACTATCACTGGCACCTACAGTGATGCCAGAATAAAAACAATATGCAGAACTGGATTATAACAGTACATGGTCAGAGATTTAAGCAAAATTTTAAAAAAACTAGACTATCTTCAGGAATAATGTGAGTGATAGTGAATAAACAAATATCAGCATATGACAATTGTAAAGTGCCAAGATGATCGATTTAAAAAAAATCTGCAAGTTCATTTTCTGAAGGATACACAAACTTCAGTCCTGATCCTGTAAAGACTTACATGCTTCACTTATCTACAGAATAGTTGCACTAACAGTAGTACTACCCACAGTTGGTTAAGTGGCCTTGAAGATATTCACTGTGAAAAGTGTATATTAGAAAAAGAGCAAAGCTGCATGTATAATCCTCTTTAACTGCTACAACATAAACATAAGTTATCAGTTGTGTGCTTTTTCTTTGCAGAAAAAAAGATGGAGACTTAATGAACTAATCATCAATACAAAAAATGTCTGTCATTCTCCATCAAGAAAATCTGAATTTCTGTCTTTTGCACTGCACCTGGATAATAATCACACAAAATACTGCTTATTTTACCCACTTGGGGATGGGGTAGAAGGGAGTCCAAAAAACTTTAAAGCTTAACTTTGAGTTTATCTTAATTTTCATTATAGTATGTGTTGTATTCTGTATACTGTGGTATGTGTTGTATACTGCTCACTTGAGAAACAAAACTACATTAATTCCCATTAATTCCCTGCTTACAGTGGAAGTTAAAAGTAAGAAATGCTGTAACCATTATGTTTTATTATAAATATTAAAACCAAACAGGCCACACAAATTGCCTCCAGCACTCAAGTGTCAACAAAAACAGCTATCTCAAAAATGAAGCCTGACAAGTAGTACACCTCAATAGTTTTGATCAAGTATACTCTTGGCTTAAAAAAAACACAGCCATCACCATTAATGCACTACTTTTACTATATATAAAGACTTTGATGAATGACTTTCAGAAAAATATGCCACACAACTAATGCATTATCACGTTGCTCTAGACACTTTCATTTTCTGAAAATATTTTTTCAACTAGTAAAACAGCATAATATTATTTGTATTATGCCTAATCTGATCAAGCATAAAACTTTGTTTTTTAAAATACACATCTACCAATGCAGCATATTTATCCCCCAATACTTTGATTGGGACCAAAATTTGCACACACAAAGCAATGAATGTTCCACTTATCCCATTCAATCATTTGCTTTTTTTACACACTGGAGATTGGACCAAAGAATCAAGCCTCATGTGCTAACTTTCCTTCAAGTTCTAACTTTCATGCAAAAGCTCCCAGGAATGCAGGATTTTTATTCCATGCATAGATATCTTGGCTGGTTTATTACACACACATCCCAAATGCACGATTTTTATTCCCTGCACTGATACCTTGGCTGGTTGATCACACACACACACACACACACACGGATTTTCACACACATCGCAGCGCATGTTAATCTCGTTACTCAGCCCTTTGCAGCATCATGCACTAAGGTTTGTTTGGGAAAAGGGGAAAACCCAAATTAATCCCCAAACTCCTTATTCCCTTCCCATTACAGAATCACTTCCCCGCCACCCCCAAAAGCCCATCAGCCCCCCCCGCAAAGGCTTGGAGGGAGGAGGAATCTCAACATCCCGCGAAGGACACCCAGGAGGCCGCCCCTTCCCCGCACCAACCCGCAGTGAAACCACCGGCCATTAAGGGCCAGGATCCCTTCCCCCTATCAGGGGCTGCGGGGAGGGAGGCGCTGCCGCCCCTCCGGGGGGGCTCAGGGCCCGCCGGCCCCCTGAGGAGATTCAATGAGGCTGCAGAATCACCCTGGGCCTAGTCCCGGGCAGCATGCTTCCCCTGGGCCGGCGAGGCGGCGGGGCCCAGGAGCCCCTCCGGGCCGGGCAAGGCTCCCCCGCCACCCCCCGCCCGGCGGGCCCCGGGCGGGGCAGTACCTGGGCGCTGTTTAAGGCCATGGCGCCCCCGCTTCAATGGGGAGCTCGGCGTCCGCTCGGCTCCTCACGCTGCTGCCCCCGCCGCCGCCATCTTCTCTCTCGCGCACACACACCACCGGGCGGGCAGGCGGGCACCAGGGCGCCTGCGCGCAGCTCGCCCCGCCGGCAGGGGGAAGGACTCTGCGCCTGCGCGCAACCCGGGAGGGGGTGAAAGGGGTGGGGCCTGCAGAGTAGCTGAGCCAGCGGGAGAGGGGGGGGGTGAGTGGGTGAGGGATGGGGGGGGAGGAGATGGAGCCGGCCAGGGGGCTTTGGGCCTCTCTCCGGCCCAGAGGCCTAGGCGGCCATTGATTGTAAGGGATCCAGCCTGATCTGTCTGCTTCTGAGGGGGCGCAGGATGGCTACACAGAGAGCCCCCCCCACCCTCTGGGGGTGAAACTGGGCTGCAACAAAGACAGCCTCACAAACACCCCCCCATCCCAAGTGCACGTTAATGCCAACAAGGCTGATGCTCTGCCCTTTAAGCTTCATACATGTCAGCAGTTGGGCTGCCTGGAGGTACAGGTGCACAGTCCCAGCTGGCCACTGGAGATCTGTCTCTCCCTGTAGTTGTCACATGTTCCACTGCTGGGAGACTTCTGCTTGGGTCAGGCTGACTCTGCCTTCTGCAAGGTTGCTGGCAGTGGCAAGATGTTTGTGGGTCTTCAGTTCTAGCCCTGGTCCCAGGAAGTGTCACCTCACGGCAGCCACCTTTCATTCAGTTGTATCACCCAGGTGATGGGAGCTGTTTGCCCAGCTGGAAAAACTCAGAAAGATGATGTTTCTATTAACCACGGACTACCAATGTAGACAAGCCATTTATGCACGGTATAAAATCAGTTCCTGGGTGGAGGCAATATATCTTCAATGTGTTAATAAAGAACACACACAATGTGTGTTCATAATGGCAGTACATCCAAAAGGTTGCCTCCAAGAAATTTAAGTCTTTATACTTTGGTATGTGCCCGTTACAACCACTGCTGCAACCTACCAATGTTTTTAGCTTTGACTTTACTGGTCAGACAATTCATTTCTAAAGCTTCCCCACTCCCAATACAAATGTCTTTTAAAATGTTTCAGAAAGAGTCACATCATCTACTTCACTTCTCAATGTTTTCCATGCCGGGAACCTCCGCTAATTTAGTAACATTGGACAGGCAGGGTGTTCACAACCTCCACTATTGCCAACACTTCAGTTTGTGAAAATCTTTTGCTTAAAGACCCAGCTCATAAAGTCATGTTATTACTTGAGAATCTCAGCTTTATTAACAAAATAAAAAGAAAGGTAAGTTTCTAAACCTCATGTCGCAGAGAAAAGTTTGAAAATATGGGACCCTAAAGCCTCAAACATCAGAAAGCAAATTAAAACAACTCAAAATTTGTATTTGACAAAAAAATCTCAAATATTTAAGACAATTTCATGATGTCAAGGGAGCTGATTCATGCTTTTTGAATGCTTGAGGTTGGCAATACTTCAACCTCCAGGTTGAGAGTCCACAGTATACTTCACTAATTAGTCCGTCAGTGTGATATGTTTATTTTGCTCTATATTTGTTCTTTTAAAAAAATCTTACTGTACCCTACAAAGGCACAGCTGGAGTTAGAGTCTGATGGTCAAAAAAACCTATGAATGTCTTGCTATGATCAAACCTATGATTGTTTTTCAGAGAAAAGGCAATAAAGATTTTTTTTGGAGGGGGGTTGAAGGGAGGGCTAAGAAAAATATAGGAGGGTGTAGTGAAGGGAAAGGAGACATTCATGTTGGGTTTTTCTTCTTCCTACAGATTGTTAATTTTGAGTGAGCTCACCCAATTCTCTTCCAGCTGAAATTAAAAAAAAAATCCCAATCAAAAAATAAACCTGCCCTTTTTTACCTGAATAGAAGTCGGTATCAGGCATGGAAATATCTGACTCGTAGGAAGGTTTGTGATTTTGCTTTAAGCTAAAGCTTTCTTTTAAGGAGGTCACTGCAAATGAAAAGTGTTCCTCATCCACTCTGCTTTTGGTAACACAGTTTTACCCCAATCTATTTAAGGTGAAGTTGCACTCGAGGCATTTGCTAACATATTGGCATTTGCAATGCGAGGAAATCTCACAGCTTAATTTCTTAGGCCATGTCTACACTAGCAAACATACAGCGACACAGCTGTACTGATGCAGCTGTGCCGCTGTAAGATCACTTGTGTAGCCGCTCTATGCCAACAAAAGAGAGCTCTCCTGTCGACATAATAAAACCACCTAAACAAGCAGCAGTAGCTATGTTGGCGAGAAAAGCTCTCCCGCCGACATAGCACTGTGCGCATGAGCGCTTATGCCGGCAAAACTTATGTTGCTCATGGGGGTGTTTTTTCACACCCCTGAACAACATAAGATTGCCAACATAAGTGGCAGTGTAGACATGGCCTTACTGAATAATTGTTCTGTGTTTTTTTTTTTTCTGTATCCTTTTTCTTGCCACACACCCTGTCTCCACCACCCCCTCTTTTGTTTCTGGGAAGTGTAGCTCTTCTTTCCCAAACTGAGAGAAGCAGAAGTATTAAAATCTTAACAAAATAGCTGTTATTGTTTTGGGCATTACATATGATAAAATAAAACACCAATGGGTGTTTAGTTTACAAGGAGAATTATGGACTACAACCCACAGGAAACTCATCTAGTTGAAGGCAGGATTCACTTCAGCATAGAGTACTGCCCCTGATAAACTGCTAGTGTTTGTTAAGAAAAGGCTGACTGTATAGAGTTCTACAGTAGGGTGCCACCCACATGAACTTTGGATAATGAATTAAAAGCAGTTGTTGATGGGAGAAAATTGGGGTGTGGCTAAAAAAAGTGATGCAAGATGCAAAGGAGTCCCTCAGGCTGAGATTGATGAAAGGAAACTCCCAGAATTGAACTCCGGCCTTTAAAACATTGTAATAAGCTGATTTTGTGGGAAAGAGTGGGATAGTTATAATAAAAGTAATGTTTGTAACTAGAGGCACTCCTGCAGTGTTCTAGAAGTGTGCAGTTCAAAACCTTGTGAAACCATAGTCAGAGGTTAAATCTTACAGCAAGAGTATAGAAGATTACTGTGACGGATACAAATTCCTGGTAGGCGAATGGAGACCAAGTCTTACCATTCACTAATTTAGAATGCCCATGTTGGGTGGGATCCACAAAGGTACTTAGGTGTTGCAACACTGAACCTCACAGAGCCTAACTTTTAGGCACCTAGAACATCATAGGAACAACACAGAGATCCACAATACCAAATTAGGTGCCTAGGCTCCCTATACAATGAACAGGGATAGGGGAGAAATAGGTGCTTAAGAATGCAACCCACAAAAAGCCAGTGTGCTGGGCACAGAGTCACCTAAGCTAGCCAAAAAGTCTCGGAGATGCCAACCAGAGGGTGTGTGCTAAGCTTCACCCCTCTCTCTGAGATAGGTGCCTAAGGGCAGGTCTACACTTAAGTCAATCAAACGTACGTCGCTCAGGGCTATGAAAAAGACACCCCCTTGAGCGACTCAAGTTACAGAGACCCAAGCGCTGTCCACACCGACCCTATGTCAGCATGAGACGCTCTCCTGCCGACATAGATCCCACCTCTTATGGAGGTGGAGTGATTATGCAGATGGGAGAGCGCTCTCCAGTCGGCATAGAGCATCTTCACCAGACGCGCTACAGCGGTCTACAGCACCTTCTAGTGTAGACCTGCCCTGAACTTAGTGATCCACCAGTGAATGGAAACCAGCCACTTGGAGTCAGACGGGTTTAGGCACCTACGGTTTTCTTGCAGGAATGAGTTAGGAGCCCGCCGTGCTCCACACAAAACAGAAAGACGAAGAGGTGATACCACTGGCACCCATCTTATACCTTTCAGCCCAGTGGTTAGAGTACTCACCTGGCATATGGAAGATCCAGATTCAATTCCCCCCTCTCTGCCAGAGGGGGAGAAAGGATTTGAATAGGGGTCTCTCCCACCTCTTGGGAGGGTTCTTTAATCACTGGGCTATGTGATATTCTAATGTGGGGTTCCCTTGATCTTCCTGTTAAAGCTGTTCCATTGTGGATCAATAATGGAAGAGGGATTGGAGCAGGGGAACTGGACCCAAGGTGTCCCATCTATCAGCCGTAGCCTAGAGACTACAGTCATTCTCCCTCACTCTCTTTGTCTCTGGCCCAATGACTGTTCCATTGTGGATAAATACTTAGGGCTTCTCTCCACTTAGGTGTACCTATGCTGACAGCAGGGGTTCGTCAACCAACAGGAGGGGTCCCTGACAGGCAGTAGCTAAATTGACAGAAAAATCCTTCTGTCAATCTAGTGCTGTCTATAGCGGGGATTAGGTGGTTTAACTACCTGTGGATTTTTCACACCCCTGAACAAGGTAGCTGGGTTGACCTAACTTTTTAGACCCCACCTAAGTCAGGCCGGTCCCACTGCTCCAATCACTCTTTCATTATTGAGCCACAGTGGAACAGCTTCAACAGGAAGATTGAGGGAGCCTCTCCCACCCCAAGAATATCCCATAGCTCAGTGGTAGAGAACCTTCCCAGGATGTGGGAGACCCCCTGCTCAAATCCTTGCTTCCCCCCTCTGGCAGAGAGGTGGGAATTGAACCTGAATCTCCCACATCCCACACAAGTGCTCTAACCACTGGGGTAAAAGAAGTCATAAAGGTGAGTGGGCAGATTGTGAATGGGACCCAATCCAATAGAAGGCCTCTGAGCATGCCGACTGGATTGAGCCCTGCACTCCACTTAGGCGGATGACTGCCTATCTTCCCCCTGAAGAAGAGCTCTGTGTAAGCCTGAAAGCATGTCTCTCTCACCAACAGAAGTTGGTTCAATGACAGATATTTCCTCACCATCTTCTCTCTCTATTTTCCCCCAGTTCGTGAATTGCTCTGGGGCTCAGGTGGGAAATAGGCAGCAGGATGCCTAGAGGGAGGTATTGGTGTGCATGCCCAGAGGCAGGAACAGAGGTGCTTATATGTTTTGGTGGGAGTTTTGTGGACCGCAGTGGCGCCAGAACTGGGATTTAGGTATTTAAGTATGAGTTTTAGGCATCTAAATACCTTTGTGGCTCTCAACCATTATGCTTATGATAGTCTTCGGTTCTAAAGCATCATATAATGATCATCATCATACCTCTTAACTGTCATTTCAGATCAGCTAGAGACAGAACATTTATGGTTACATTTTCACCTCCATGTGAAGCTAGTTAGGTAAGTAATAATTAGTTCATGAGTACATTATTTCATATACTTCAGAATACTGATCAATTTCCTGTCATTACAGTCCAAAATGAATATTTTAGGTAATATTTTTCTCCTTTGCTTCATTGTAGAGTTAAAGATATTTTCAAAGCTTTCTAAAATAGTAAAACAAATATTCACTAATTACAAACACAAATTTACTTCTGTAATAAAGAATGTAATTCATCTCCAGTCATATCTTATCTCCTTTATAGTTAGAGAAATAAGAAACTCTGGTTTTTAGACACTTTAAAATGTTACCTGCTAAGAGATGTTTTTTATGTAATAATCGATTGGAAAAAACCCCAGACAATTGTCAAACTGTTCTCATGTTGTTACACAAGATGAAACGATGAAAAATTGGAAAGCCACATATAATATCTCCTGAAGTAACTGAGTATTGGTTAGTTTCTATAAAGATACAGTAACTGCAACCATTAATAACACCCTCAGTTTTATCATGTCTTAAATCGGTACAGGTTTTATTTTAGAAACCATGTAACTGAGTTCTTTAGAATTGCAACAGCATTTTATTTGAAACTTGCTTTGGAGATGAATGCTATTGTTACATGTCCACAGTTTTAGCACCCTTTGGAAAAAAGAAACTTTCAGTGGCTGGAAGAAAGTCTCTTCCTTTAATTCTGCTTATTCTCCATTTTTATCTGTTCGAAATAGTTAATGCAAAAAATCCACTCACCCTGTGCTTGTTATGCTCATTAACATTCAGCATGAAGACTTCCAAATAGTACAAACAATGGATCCATTTTCATCAGTAAGACCTAGCTCCGCTCCTATGCTTTAGCAATTGTACAGACTCAGTACAGCTTCTCTTCCCTATGATCCTCTAATTCTTTTTGTAAACATTGGTTAGTAGCTCATGTAGATGTTTGTGTCACTTTATTCCATGTTTTAATTCTCTGTAAAGAATTCCTGATTAAATCCCTTTAGTATCTCAACCTACCTTAGCTTAAATTCAAGCCCCTTCTTGTGCAAAACAGTCTATTTTAGCATTGTCACAATCTCAACCTCCTAGCCTCTCTTGCACCTCTCAATTCCCTTCATCATTAGGCCCACCATAATCTTAAAAACTGGGGGGCAAGTATGTCAGCATTTACCATTCTGTGAATTTACCTTTCTACCCCCTGAAGTCCCGTCCAGCTACAGATTGCCAGCTCAACGAGATGCTGCAACATTCACCTGACAATGTCAAATCCACCGGGGAACCCTGGAAACTGCATCTGGTCTACAGGATAAAGGAAGCTTTTACACAGTGTGGACTGCCTATTTTTGATCAAAGTGGTAGGAACAGAATGGACTGAAGTAGGCAAAAGGCAGCAGATTATTGTCCTCGATTTCAGTTTCTGCTTCACCCTCTGGTCCCCTTTAGTCTTGCTCTAACTGCTTATATGAGAACACTTTATCAAAAGAGCAACCACTGCTGCATGTAGGGGGCGTGACATTGTTTACACTAATGTATCACCATTGTTGCACAATGGTGATAAATCTTGTACAAAGTATGCCTTGTAAGGTATGAATGGAAAAGTTATAGACTGCTAAGTATTATTCTGTTTAAATCCATCTTTGTATATGAAGTTATTAATATTTGCTGGGTTGTATCTCAAACATGTTTTCTTGGGTGATGCCCCAAGATAGATTTGCCAGCTAGCTTGCTTGATGTCTCATTAAGGACAATCAGGTTGCCCAGTGAACCCCTCCTGGAGACGTTTCACAGAAAACTGAGGCATTGGCTGCCCAAGGACTCAATAAGGCATGTAAAGACATGATCTAAGACTCCATCTTTTTGCCAGTAACTTTCCAGGCACTTGGGCTGAAAGTATAAAAGAGGAGACTGTGACAGCAGCACATCTTGGTCTTCCATTCTGCTCCACTTCTCTGGACTGTGATTTCTAACAAGGAAGCTTTGAACAAAGGACTGATGAGCCCCAATCCAGAGAGACTTACTGCAAGCCAGTAGACTCACCATCAATGCGTATTATCCTGACCTACAGACTCTGAAATCAATTGTAAGGTATATGATTCCTTTAACCATTTAGTAACTCTCTTGTTTTATTAATAAACCTTTAGTTTAATTACTAAAGGAATTGGCTGCAGCATGATTTTGGGGTAAGATCAAAAGCATATATTGACCTGGGGTGATTTGTGTAACTTTTCCTCAGGGTGCCCCACGACATTTTTATTACCAATATTGACTTTACCAACATTCATTCCTTTACATGGTAATGCCAGGGTGTATTTGTATGGGAAAGAAAGGAAGAGAGCATTTTGATAGCTGGCTTGAATAAAAATCTTGAACTTCTATAGCACTTTGTATTAGGTGCCTTCTCAAAATGAGAAGAAATAGTTACTTATCCCCATTTTTGTGGAAGGGGAAACCGAAGCAAGGAGAAGTTATGTGATTTACAAAGATCACAAATGAAGTCTGTGAAAGCGATGGGCACAGAAGGTTTCTGACAACACAATATTCTACCTTCCACTCTTCTACTCTCCTTCTGATCCTCAACCAAGCTTTTCTGGTTGATTGGCAAAATACCCATTTAGTTTACGAAAATACCCAAAAGTGTGAATTCAGTGTCACTGCATGTAGAAATGTTCCTCCTGGGAGATACACGTCTTGCTTTAGCAAGGATCCCAGGACATCATAGAGTGAGAGTCTTATTCCGAAGTATTTCAGTATGGAGAAGCTGTGTTTACAGGTCACTTTAAAATGCAATGTGCCATAGGTCAATAACCCTACTAATATGTATTTCATGAGGCGAGGAGGCCATACAAATAAGTAGACAGATACCAATTTCATTAGGAGTCTTGACCCCCCATTAAGGTCTGTAGCTACAAATAGTAATAATCTGTTCTTTTGACAGGTGTAAATTATTTATGTAAATAATGCATAGTACACCCCAAAATATTCTGAAATAGCATCTGATCCTGCAAGTACTCTCATGAGTAGCCCCTGACTTCCATAGTGCTATGTGAATAAGGGTTACTCCCTCCACTAAGAGTTTGTAATACTGGGCTTATATTTTGCATAACCAATTAAGTTTTATATTATGGATTCACTAGGGCTTGATCCAACTCAGTGAAATATTCTTTTTGACTCCATTAGAAACTGAACTGGGTCCTCTATGTTTTGACTATCAAATGCTTTGCTGAGAAATGGGGGCAACATCAACCATTTTTTGGTGTGTTTGGATTAGCCGGACACAAATTAGTGTGCTTCTGCTCCCTCAAAATGTAATTAATTGAGCCACAGTAGAACCAGCTACCACCTATACCTTGTCCAATTTAAAAAGTTTGTGCTCACACTGTTGAGACTACCTCTGAAATAGTTACAAAAAGAATTACTACCTTTCCGGTTATCAATAAAGAGAAAAAAACAGTTAGGGTGTAAACAATGCACACAAAGAGGAATAAAGTCTGAAATTCTTAACATGTTTTATTTTTCAAATTGTAAACACATCAAGAATGTAACACACAAGCATATACAATTAAAACAGACAAAAAAATATGAAAAGCAGCCAATTAGTAGAAACAAAGAAGCATCTTGGGGAATCATTGTTGTGTATTTACACATGAAAAGGGTTGTACAAAGATGAAGTAGGAGTTGCCAGTCAACAAACAAGTTTTCAGATACCTAAATCAGCTAATCTGTTTGTTCTAACTAAAACGTTCCATTATCTTTTTTTAGGAACAATTAAAAAATAACTATTTCCTCATGCAATGTAAAAGGTATCATTACTGCACATAGAGGGCTTTTTGTAACTTGTTAAATTTAATAGTTTCTATTGTTTAAGAGAAACACTCAAAGATATCTAGAGGATTTTTACAACTTATATACCTCAAGCCAGTTTTCTTCAAATCTTTTTGTGTCAACAGCATCATTTGTTTCCTTTCTTTCATTCCAGCTATTCACAAGGTACCACTTCCAATTTAAAAAAAAAAAAAAATTGATTCCTATCGATGGATAAAGAGGACCCCAAATTCCCCAAACTCCAAATGATGTTGAAAATTATTTTTCTTTTATAGTGCAAACAAGTTTTTCTTAGAAGAATTTTCACATTAATGAGGCAAATACACCCCAGTAGCAAAAAGTAGGCAGGACATCCCTTATACATGGGATTAAAGGAAAAAGGCAGATCTGAAGTACATGGTTATGTTGCACAGTGATGGAGATGTGGATGGAGAGGGACTTGGAAGGATTTAGAGAAAATGGATCAATAGCACCAAAGCAGAACTTTAAATCAAGGCTCTTGAAATCCACTCAGTGGATCACCGAGTGACAATAAAAGAGCATTTATCAGCATGTCTGACTATTTGAACTGCCAGTGAAAGCCTTACAATAGTCACAATTATAGACCTGACAATGCTGAGAATGTAAATGCTGCTTTAACAGCTGCATCACATCACAACTGACTATACACAAAGCCTGAAAGAGCCAACAAATTATGAGTTCCTGACTATAACAACAGGACCACGATTATAGGCAGGAACTTCAATAGTAAATAACATAATATGGCAAACTAGAGACTAGGTATTAGCAAAATGTGTTATAAAAAGTACAAAAGTTTCAAAAATTTCTAAAAATTTCTTTGTGTTGGGATGAGAGAGTAATCTGTGGCCTGGAAATATTATTAATTGTTATTATAAAAATTACAGAGACTGTATGAGGTGGCTGGTTCTTAACTTCTTGCAAATCAAACAAAAGGCCCATTTGTAAACTGCTTTGGGTGACTGCTTGAAGGCTGGCCAGAGAGTTGGTAAATTTAAATACTTGCAGTAGACACAACCCTGCCAGTGGAAGGTGGAATGACAGAAGGATTGTACACGGTGGATAATGCACTCTACAGGGGTGTGATTTCTAAAGCACACAAACATGTTGTGCATTAGTCAGTCTGTGTTAATCCTGCTGGTGCACTTTAACCCAGTGCTGTTTTAAACAGTCTTGTGTGAAAGTGCAGTGGCAGGGTTTACAATCAAAATTTCTTTAGTGTGGTGGGCATGAGTCAAATTCCCTTGATATTACTCCAATATATGATTCTCCCACCAGTTCAGTCATCTGTGCCCCAAATGGCATCCCAAGAATCCACCACAACTTTTCCCCATGTTAAGCCCATTCTTCCAAGAGGAACAGTGTTGCAGCCACCTGACCAAGGAGGGCTGGGTTAGATTCTCATCCAGAGTCTGCTAATGGCCCCTTGCACTGACTGGTAGAGGTCATCATTGCTAGACCCAGGCTAAATTCAGCAGTTCCCAGCTCCTGCAAACTCCTCCCCCGCCCCAGCCCATTGCCCCTTGTAGAATGAGTTTGCTCTTTGTCTTGAGTTCATTTTGAGCTTTTGATGTCAACACCTTCCCTTCCCCACCCCCAATAACTCACAGTGAAGTCTACCTGTCTCACCTGGTTTAAAGTAAGGACCAAGTTCTATGTAACTTCTGCCCAAAGCCACAAGTTTAAAAAGCCTAGTCCTGAACTAGGAGAAATCAACAAAACCAAACTTGGTATTGGGTTTTGTTATGAAAGTTGTGCACAGTTCTAGTCATTAACAAGTGACATAAAGGTTGTGTCACCTCCCCTGGATCTTGTAGATCATTGCACCACTGGAAAGACCAGCAGAGCTCACAAACTGAGCACAGATCAGTTACATGGCCATGTCTGGACCAGAGCACTCACACTTTGGTCACTTAATAATATCCTCTGAAACTTAAGAGTACAGAAGTGTCATTTGCTTACCAAGATGCCTGGGCATAGATATAATTTGAATGGCTACTCATGCATACCAGAAATCTTTTACTCACAACTCTAGAAAGTATTGTAAATTAAAATTTAATGAAAAAAAATAATCAGGGTTTACAACAAGATCCATATCAGTTTTCAATAGCAACTGCCTCTAGACTTCTCTTTGTAACTTCAAACCGATGTTTGGTCCTCTTTTCCCTCCCCATCATTTAATTTTCTAAGCCAAAAAGTTTTCAATTTTTTAAAATGTTTACTTTTATTATTATTATAAGTGTGTAAAAGCTAAGAACCACGGAAGTAACAGTCTACACCTAAATGTACAGAACAGGTAGCATAGCACCCTTTGCAACCTCACCACCATTCAGTAGTAGCAGTTACCTTCACGTGACCCTCACCCAAAGATGTTCGACCACATGTTCTCTAAGGTTTCAGAAACTGTTTTCTTTTTTCCTTTTTTTTTTTTTTCTTTTAAATGAAGATTAGAAAGAGATGATTAGTTACAAGGTTCCCAAGCTGTGTCATCTTCCCCGATCCTGATGCTTCTTCGTTTTTGTCTTTTTCTTTTTGTCCTCCTTTCTGGGTTTCAATGCACAGACGCACGCAGACACACCAGCAATAGCTTTGGGAAGGTCAGTTCCTCTGTACCACTTGTTTTTCTCCTTGTCATACACCTGGACAGTTTTGGAGAAGACAGTGTCTTCCCAGCTATAGCCTCCAAGAATATAAATCTTGCCTTCCCAGACTGCCACTCCAGACTCACTGTTTGCTTGAAACAAGGGAGAGACTCTGGTCCACTGGTTACACTGAGGGCTGTAAGACTCCACACTCAGAATGTCAAAGCGTGCCATAGTTTCTATGTTGTCATCACTGCCGCCAATGGAATAGATATTGTCCTCCAAGGTGCACATGCTGTGCCACCCCCGAGCAGTGATCATTGGCCGCTTTTCCTCCCAGACATCTGTTCGGTAATCATAGCAGAGGAGATTTTTTCTATAGGGACCAATTTGGTAATCATGGCCCCCGGAGATATAAACAAATTCCTTGTAGACAGTGCCAGCATGCCCATAGGTAAACCTAGGATAGGCAAACAACAACAACTTATTGGTTTTGCAGACTAGTGCAAATATTTAACAGTGATTGTTAAATATCAGTGCTGCCCATACAGTTAAGAGGTGAGTGATTTTATATCTGTTACATTTACAAGTGATATTTAAAATTGAACTAAATTATAATAAAGTTAGTTAGTTATTCAACGGGGGTCCACTAAAGAGTAGTTTGGGCATAAGCTTTCGTGGGTAAAAAACCCACTTCTTCAGATGCATGGAGTGAAAATTACAGATGCAGGCATAAATATACTGACTTCATGTGTCAGTTATATTTATGCCTGCATCTGTAATTTTCACTCCATGCATCTGAAGAAGTGGGTTTTTTACCCACGAAAGCTTATGCCCAAATAAATCTGTTAGTCTTTAAGGTGCCACCAGACTCCTCGTTGTTTTTGTGGATACAGACTAACAAGGCTACCACTCTGATACTAAAGAGTAGTGTTTGTTCAACTTTCTCAGCAGCATGAAAAAGGCTTTAGGAAACAGCAGAAGTAGCATGGCTCTCGCTAGTATTATTAAGTAGGTAATAAATTATTTGCGTCTATTAAAGTCCCAAGGAAAGTGTGGAGGAAAAATAAGAAAGGAAGATTTGCTGGGCAAGGAGTAGTTATGAAGGCTTTATGGGAGCAGTGATATCGTCTGAGAGTGTGGTTCCTTTGGCTTCCAGGAGATGGAGTGTAACTCATGGAGAGTCTAGCCTGTGCTAAATTTAGGATTGGTGAAGTGGCGTTATATGAAAATAAAGACAATTCACTAACTGAGTGTGGGATTTTCAAAACCAATCAGCTTTAACTTAACTTGACTTCCATTGACATCAACTCCCATTGACTTCAACAGAAGCAGAGTTAGACCAACCATCCGTGTTTTTGAAAATCTCACCCTAAATCTGTATGCCAAGGAGGTCTTTCTAACCATAGCATGGGCCAGGTAACATCATCATCCATCAAAAAACAGCTCCAAAGTACCTAGAGGCTTAACTTGCTTTATCACCTTTTTTTCAAAGGAGATCAGATTCTGACAGAAGCCAGTCACCTCAGAGAGAAGAACCCACAACTGCAAACAACCACTGTAACTTGTTGCTGGGGATTTTTTGTTAGTTTGAGAGTCCCCAGTGAGAGTCCACAAACTCAATCCTCAGAACTCCCATTCCCAGAATTTAGGAAAAAATGGGTTTAGATTCGCCAATCAGAGAAATATTCAAATTTAAATCAACTGGGGGGAAATGCGGGGGAGGGGAGAGGAGTTCTACATTCCTCCTTTGCAAACCGGGACCACTGTTCTGGGATACCCTATAAATCTAAATATGGAATATGACCAGAAGATCCAGGACTGTCTGCAATAAAGCTTAAGGAGGCAAGCAAAAGTCACCTGTTTAATGTCTTCTGTTTTAATTTTGCTATCAAAATTGCTGATGACTATGAATATGCAAAAAAAATATCTAGAGTTATATTTCCTAGAACAGCAAACCAAGCTCAGAAAACTCTCTCAGGCTCTAGAGGAATAGTGCTCTGTGACAGGAACTCCAAAGAGAATTCTGAGGCTGTTCTCGTTCCGTCGTTGTAAGTTTACAAAACATAAGTTTTGCAACCAAATAGTGGATTAAACAAAAAATGGCACTGAAGATGGATAGAAGTATCAGATTATTAGAATTCTCTCACTCACCACCCCTGAAAAGACAAAACAACCCCCTCTCCCCCACACACACCTCTGCATGCATCTAGTTCAGAAGCAGCTAATTCTTAGACAGTTATATTTCCCCCCATTCTTGCCATATAAGAATTCAACATTTCTATAAATTCTGTTACAGCAGAAATAGATTATAGTTAAAAACACTTCCCTCCTACCAGAAATCTGGGATTGCCATAAAGGAATTGGCAGACAATGCTATGATTGGCTCGCTCTACTTTCCCATTTGAGTCCAACATATCTCTCTGTAACATGGACAGCTGGTAAAGTCAGTATAAAACCAGAAGCGCATGCTACTTCCTACAGGGTGACTCGCACCCCTCCAACCCTATCTATTCTTGTAATACAGCCATTAAAAACCATGATTCCTGAAGCAGTTATTTTAGCTTCACACTGAAGTGGTTTAAACAGTTAGGCCTAACCCTATGACAGCTGAATCCATATTAAAATCAGTTTAGCATGAAGTGATTTAAAACCATGCTTAAACATGTCAGGACTCAATGTGGACAGAACCTAAGAGTTGTTTTTATTTCACAGAGCAAGATTCTTTCTCAGCTACAGACTGCAAACTCTTTGGGCCCACTACCTTAGCTTCTTCCATATCTATATAGTGCCAAGAATAAAGAAAACCAAGGTTTATCTTAAATTATCATGTAAAGAGAAGATAAAAGATGTATACTTGTTAATCCAGCTGCATGCAAAAGCCCATGACCCAGCACTCCTTCACAATACTTCTGTTTGGAAGATGTGTTATTGAGACATACAAGCAAGCTCCAACTATAGGACGCAGAAGGGTCCTTGAGATGGAATACAAAGACTACCACAGTGCCGTCTTACTTGGTGAAATGGTGCCAAGTGGCTGGCGAATGGCCGTCCGAGTAGCAGCACCATTCATACAGAGACTTTGGCGTGAAGACGCCCCAAGACTTTGTTGCATTTGACCAAGTCAAGACTCTCAGAAGAGGCTTATAAACTCTACATGAAGCGAGAACAAGTTGAAAGACATTCCAAAGGAGGATCCAAACTCAGATGTTTTGAGCCACAAGCTGAATCTGCGCTAGGACCTTTCAGCATGTCCTCCCCACACAAAACTAACTGAGTTTATAGATGATGCTGAGCATCCGCTGTCCTCATTTAATACAATGGGAGCTGGCGCTGCTCCGTAGTTTTGAGGGGAGGAAAAAGAGAGAGGAAAAAAAAAACCCACACAGGCTATATGCTGTGTTGCATTCTGTTGTACTGCTGATGTGGAAGGATCAACAGTGATCAGCGCCCATCATAGCAAATCAGTCCACCATGGTTTTTTGTTTGTTTTTAGAGACAATGCTATTGACACTGAGTGAACTCAGCTGACTTTTACCTATACCAACAGGACAGCAGAGTATAGTAATGGCTGAGCGAGGAACCGCATTTGACAGCCCCCTTCAATCACGGCTGGAAAATCTAGCATAAACACAGCCATGGAAAATGCCCTGAGATTTCTCCTTTCTGCCTGCTGACTGCTGAACAACTTCACTGGATAGCATGAATTCTACTGTAGGCAGATTCCTGTGAAACATCAAGTTGTCCATCCCGTCATTACTTTCTAATACAGCAGACGATCTGCTGAAACAGCCTAGTCGTGTTTCAGCTAATCTGACTTAAAATGTGCTTGTCCACAGCCACACAAACCAAGTAGACTTAGAAATCATAGCAAATGGTTTCGCACACTTAGCTTTTGTCACCTTGAATTCTGCGCAAACACCATTGCTTAAGCCTTTGAAACGGATGTGGGTACAACAGGACTGCAGTAGTTTTAGAACAGGCCCCGTCATGCTCCCATTGAAGGCACTAGGCATTTTGCCGTATGTGTCTAAGGGAATGTTGTCAGACCTGCTGAGCAGAGGTGTTAAAGAGGAAACGGTTTCAAGCCACAATATTAATTAGAGATGCTGTGCCAGTTTCGAAGAACCTTCCCCTGATGCAATGCAGTGTGAATTACAGCTTCTGCTGCAGTGGAGCCATCCCGTGACTGCGAGAAAAGCTCAGAATTTCTCTTAAAAAACCCCAACAACAACTGGATGAGCAGCACACTCTTCACCTGATTTTCTGTAGGACTAAGGGCCCACAACTCCAAGTCAATGGCAGCTGCGGGTGCTCGTTTTTCAATGTTAGACAGTGCCTGTCCTGCAAAAATATTCCTGATATTATTAAGGTGGCCTGACACTTCCCATTATAAGATCCTATTTTCAGCTGCTTATAATTTTGCCAAACTTTAATCATTCGGGCTGAAATTGTCCATGCCAAGTGTCTGCCTCTGATGGAATTTAGAAACCAGCCAAAATGGTTTAGCCATTTTCAAGTACCAGGCTGAGGTTTTGTTTTGCTCATGTCAAAAATTCTAGTAACCATTTCTTTCAAAAGGGTGAGCACCACCATACTTTAGATCAGGGACTTAAAATATGGCAAGGGCGAGGAGGGAGGTAGGCCTCTGTATCAGGATTTCGCAGTCTCTATGAAAATCTGTCCAAATTTGGCAAAAATGTAATATAATTTTCACCTGCCTGGGAGAAACTTCTTCAATTTTAGCAGCTATAATCTTCAATGATTCTGTCCTCACTGAGCATGCTCCAAGCCCTCACAGCTCCTACTGCTGGCCAGACCACACATGTGCCACCCCCACCGAGTGACAGAGCATGGGCCGTCTAGTATAGGCCTACAGAGGTGAAGCTTTCCTTGCAATTACTGCTCCAGTCCAGGGTGGGGCCAGGCTGGAGGGGGTGTAGGAAACTGACAGAGCAGGAGGGGTGTGTGCAAAGACTGAAATTGGCTGAACATGGATACTGGGATTAGGAACCAGGGGAGTATGGGACAGGGGAGACTGGGACTGGTTGGGCAAAGAAACTGGGAGCTAGTTTGTTGGGGGGGAGGGTTGGGGGGGAATATGACACAGATTGGTGAGGAGCTGGGGGAGAGACTGGGACTGGCTGCCAAGAAGACTGGAACTAAGAACCAGTGTGTATGTGCCGGGGGGGAGAAATGGGGCTTGGAGGACAGGAAACCGATCTGACAAGGAAACGGGGAGAACTACCACTGGATCAGCAAAGAAACAGAGAAGGGACTGGGGGGTGGAGACTGAGTGGGGAGGGAGGGAAAAGACAAATCGGACAAGGAACCTGGAGGGGGAAAACTAGAACTGGCTGGGCAAGGGCAATGGGACTGGTACAAGGAGCTGGAAAGGCGAAGAGAGGACTGGGACAGGAACAGATTGGAGGGGATAGGACATACAGGGTCATGGTTGGGGAGGGAAGGGAAGTGAGGGGAGATGCAATTATCTGTGACTACTAGAAAACACTCCCCTCCAGAGCCTATAATGAAACCCAAGATTACAGAGCCTCACCATTCCTCTGCTGTCAGCAAACAGCTGTGAACACCACTGGCAAAGCGTGCGTCTGATCCCCCTCTAGTGTTGGTACACATAGATGATGACAACCTACTACTGCTATCAGTTACTCCTTTAGCTCAAGTGGCAGAAGTCTGGGCAGAAGATCTAAAGGTTCGAATCCTGCTCATGAGCCCACGTGGGTGTCAGTATGATGTCACATATTGCAATTTCTATTTTTTTCAGTTTACTTTAAAAACACCCCACAAAAGAGGAAATGACACACAAAAAAACCCACATGACAAAATAGTGGGTTTTTTTGTGTAATTATGTAATTAGAGACTGTCATAGTGGATATGCACAAGGGGGGCAAATTAAGGCTGAATGAACCACACATTTGCTAATTTTTGAGTGCTTGACTAGGCTACCTTACTAATGTTCTTTCAATGTAGTGTTTGTGCATGTCTGCAAAATACTATCCAGCCCCTATTAGTAATGTCTTATCTGAAGGACAAGTTCTCACACTGTGGCGAGAAAGCAGGAGACTCCCCTTCCTTATTCCTAGGCTAGGCAGAATTAGTTTTTTTTTTCTCCCTGGTTTCAATGATTAATATCGATTTTTTTATTTTAATGTTTACAGTTGTAGGAAATTAAGAGTGGGGGGAAGGGTTAAGGCGGCCATGACAGTAAGGCTGCAAGGGGCTCCCTGCACAGCTGTGGGGCCCAGAATATCCAGCTGCAAGGTGCGGGGAAAGCTGTGGACCTGGTCTGGCAGTGTGGAGACCCCCGGCTGGGACTGCGAGGAGGACGACAAGCCCCCAGTGATGAGGCAGGCCACCCCGCTGCTGATTGGCTCCATCCCCAGGCAGGAGCCATTCAACAGCAGGGTGACTTCCCCCACAGCTGGGGGGCTCACCCTCCTCCTCACAGCCCTGGCTGCTGGTCTCTGCCCTGCCCCACCAGGACCGCAGTCTTCTGCTCACCTTGTGTTTGCAGGGATCCAGTGTCACCAGCCCCATGGCTCTGCATGGAACCCTCTGTGGTTCCTCTGCAGCAGAGCTACCTGCATGGCCAGTAGCACCAATCCCTGCAGGTGCAAGATGCAGGGCCAGGAGGCTTCACTCACGCTGACGGTTACTGATGGATTTTTGTTGTTGTTGATTTCAGCACCAGCTGAAATCAACCTTTACCGACAGCCATTGATTTATAGAATCATAGAATATCAGGGTTGGAAGAGACCGCAGGAGGTCATCTAGTCCAACCCCCTGCTCAAAGCAGGACCAATCCCCAGACAGATTTTTGCCCCAGATCCCTAAATGGCCCCCTCAAGGATTGAACTCAACCCTGGGTTTAGCAGGCCAACGCTCAAACCACTCAGCTATCCCTCCCCCTGCCAGGCCTCCTTATTTTCCAGCTGCTAAATTTCCATTAAGAAACAGCTAAAAATATATTGTTCTGAGCTGGATGGAATCTTGTTATGGGTTGAGTTAAAACCCTCCTGTAAGGCAAAGGCTGCATGGGAACCTGTCCAGGAGCTTTTGGCTGCGTATTGTTTTGGGTGTGGGAAATCAGAACAGAAAAACTGGGAAAGAGCGAGAGAGCGCGCTCACCTAAAAAGCAGCTGAGAGCCTGGCGGGTGACCCTGGGGCGAGGTTTTTTGGGCCAGAGGGGCCGGCTAAAAGAGCGTTCTTGGTGCTGAGCAAAAGAAGCTGTTTCCTGCTATTTGTTTCCTTCTGCATTCAGAGAAACCGCACTTTGTTGATTCTTTTTGTAATGTAACAAAACTGCAAAGAAAACACCAGGCTCCACCAATTTCTACTTCCAACTGGAACATCCCCAAGCCTGCAAAACTTTGACTAGCCACTCAGATCAAAAAGGGACAGCAATATTAACATACTTGCAGAATGCCATGTAACAGTAATTGCTGTAGTTGCCACAGGAACATTATTTGACCGTGAAGGGGAGGGTGTGGGTAGGATTGTCCACAACTGTATTAAAATGTAATCCACATGTGATCTAGGGGGGTGGCTTTCCATAGGCACAAATGGCAGTTAGGCCCTTAACTCTCACTTGTGCAGAAACCTCTCCCCCATACCCAGGAGGCCGGGGGATTTGATGGTGTTTAATCTCAACTGCCAGACCCACATATATGTGCGGAAGAATATCTGCCTCTTGCTTCTCAGGAGCACTGAGCCCTGTTGTTGGTCCAGGTCATATTCACATAGCTGCACATGTCCAACACAGAACTGGAAAAAGGAGACCTCTCTGTTATCCATGTCTACACTAGCTGTCTAGGATTCTGACAGTTAGCAGCTAAGGACTGAACTGTTAGCATCAGAGAATAAGAAACACACCACAAATTCTAGGCAAAGTAGACTCTGAAGGGTTCTACTGGAGATACCACCTAACAACAACCAAGCAAACGTGACCACTGAAATCAGAGGCTGCTGTGCACTCTGGTAATACAACATGAGCAGCAGCTACCTTTACGAACCTCAGAGACTCATGCAGTATCATGAACGGCCACCATACCAGTGAGAAAGATCTCACTACCACCTTCAAAAGGTCACCACCTTGAAGTTCTAGGTATCAATTTGGCATGTAAGTAAAATGAAGTGTTAATGGTGCTCACGGTACAATTAAAGCATCCTCAAGAGTGGAACAACTAAGTTTTAACTTGGACTGCACACCCGTGGCACGTGGATTTCTCCATACTGGCATGTGTACAAGCAGCCAACATAAAAATACCCGCAAGGAAGAGCAGGTGGCAAAAAGCCCAAAATAGAGGAATAAAATACATGGTGCTAAAGGTACCCACCCAAATAATGCCTTGCACTGAGATCTAAACAATCTGAAGGGATTCCACTGAGACCAACCTCAGAAAAGACAGTCTACAAACACAGAACGTGAAATGAGAAGGCCCTTTTCCTTGCCCTGTTACAGTTGTAACCTCAAGGTGGAGACCAAAGACAACCCCAGTGGATCTCAAATTCATGGCCTCGAGGAGACAGCTGCTCAGATATCATGGCCTCAGATTATTCCTCTTTTTCCCTCCCAGGATACTCACATATAGGACTGAACACAGTGGATCTTGGCGAGTTCTTTTCTTTAAGGAAAACATGGTTTTCTAAACAGACCACTGTTACCTTGGCAAGCCTGCTATATAAGACCAGGCATCTTTTTGAGGGCTATAGGTCTCAGCTGAAGAAAGAGCCCCATTTTCATTCCTCCCACCAACAGCTACCAGCATATCTGTAATGGCTGCAAGGTAGAAATCTACTCGTCGTTGTCTCATGGAGGCAACCTGCAAAATAAATAAATAAAATAAAATACCGACATCCTCAAACAATCGGTACGTTGATTTAAAGAGTAGGTTTAAGAAGATTTGTTTCCTCCTATGAGTTTTAAAAAGGGCTGCTATTTGTGTTTGCCATACATATTAAGACAACAATAAAACTCTGCTCTTCTGTAGCACATGATACATTAGCATTGACGTTAAAGGTCATAGAGGGATAATGGAAAGCATCTAAAGCTGTATCTACACTTGGAGCTAAGGGTGTGATTCTCAGCTTGCGTAGACATACTCACGGCTAGCTCTCTTCGAGCTTGCATGCTAAAAATAGTAGCAGAGCTGTGGTAGCACAGGCAACGGCATGGACTAGCTGCCCTGCATAGAAACCCACCTGGACTGCACTGATATGCACTTGGGGCAACTAGTCACTGCCCGTGCTACTGCAGCTACACTACTGTTTTTAGCTAGCTTGATAAGAGCTAGCACAGGTATGTCTACGCGAACTGAAAATCACACCCCTAGCTCCAAGTGCAGATATAGCCTAAGAGACAAACCACTCTATACCTTAGTGATACACGGCCCATCTCGCAATATCCTGTGCGCCCAGAGATACTGCGATAGACTCAAACACTGAACCCCAGAAGGTTCTGAGTACACCAAGAATGGAAGATCAGTCCAAAATGTAGTATCGGTTTAATATTGGGAGGGAGGGGGTTCTCTACTCAGACATGGAAGGGGAAAGACTCGATCCAATATATGTTTTCCATCTTTAATTACTCTGGTCCCTGTATGACCTTAAAAATCTTGCACAGTGGTCCTTGCACAGCACTTTGGGCCAGATTTTCATAGGTGTTTAGGCACCTAAAGATGTAGATGGGTGCCAAATGGGATTTTCAAAAGTGTCTAAGCAGGTTAGGTGCCTACGACCCAATGGGAGTTGAAAATCTGGCCCCTCATCATTACCAATTTTTGAAATGTCATAGGCTTGGTCTACACTAAACCCCCAAATCGAACTAAGGTACGCAACTTCAGCTACGTGAATAACGTAGCTGAAGTTCGAAGTACCTTAGTTCGAACTTACCTCGGTCCACACGCGGCAGGCAGACTCCCCCGTCGACTCCGCGGTACTCCTCTCGTCTAGCTGGAGTACCGCAGTCGACGGCGAGCACTTCCTGGTTCGACTTATCGCGTCCAGACAAGACGCGATAAGTCGAACCCAGAACTTCGATTGCCAGCCGCCGAACTAGCGGCTGGGTGTAGACATACCCATAGTCTTTCACTACTGGTGTAACTACAGTGTTCACAGAAGTTATCCAATTAGCTGTTTCTACTGAGAGGGGTGTTTTACGTTTTCAAACATAAATATGAGGGTATATTTTAGTGCCCACCACGAGTGTTCTCCTTCCACCAACAAAGATAAAAATAAACATTAAGGACTTTAAAAGAATAAGATGTAATACAGCTTGAGTCTCACCTTTATCCACTGGTTACAGCGGGGATCATACCTATATAGAAGATTTGAAGCTGCATCCCCTCCATTGTCTCTTGAAAAGCTGCCTCCAGCTATGAAGATGAAACCTCCCAGCACTGCAACACAGTGGTGACTTCGCCTGGCTGGGAGTGGCGTTTCTGTTATCCATTGCCCCTTTTTGGTGTCCAGGAAGCAGGTATCATCGCTTAACTCCAGGCACCGTTCCGAAACCTCCCCACCCACAAAGAGGAGCCTCTCTTCATTTGTACGCAAAGCCGTCCGCTTGTTCTGGAGCACTGGCTGGGCTGTGATGTTATTATGATAGTTCACCGCTTCTTCTATAAACCCCTCACAGTTTGCTTCCTTCGGGAGAAGAGAGCAGACAGCAGGCTTGACTCGATGGAGGAGGTCACTCTTCGGTATCAAGGGAAAATGAATGTTGTCCAGTACCTGGTAAGCCTCGTTTTCTCTTTCTGGGTATTGCGTCAGCCACTGCAAGGCGGCCTGCAGCAAGTCGTGCTCACATTCCTGCTGCACGTTGCTGCTCCCCAAATACTGGCAGAGTTTTTGGATGGAAATGTTCTGCAGGAAGTTAGGCGTGAACGAGAGCGTGCCAAAGTTCTGCAGGATGAAAGAGTCGATGTAGGAGTCCAGGCGTTTCAGGTTGTAAATAGAGGCCAGCTCTTGAAGGTACAGGTAGTTCTCCTCGCTGACCTCATTTTCGAGATACTCACAACAGAAGTCAACCACCTTCCAGATCTGCAGCAGGTGAGCTGTTTCCAGTACATAATCAATGTTGCCACCATCTAAGGACAGCTCGCTGCCATATAGGAAATCCACCACAGCTTTGAGACCAATGTAAGAGGCTCCAAATAGTTCGACCTCTTTTTGATAGGCCTCTCGCATGCCAATGGTGAACATGGAGTTGAAGTAGTCACTGCAAACAGCCAGGAGATTCCGGTGGGCAGGGACTCTTTGTTCGTCCACCACCAGAATAATATCACAGAAAAGTCCTTGGTGTCTCTGCTCATTCAGACTCTGAAGGACTAGACTGGGGTGGTCAGCCCATCTGTACACCTGAAATAAAGAATTTCACTATATAAATCCATGGTACACCCACATCTTGAATATTGCATGCAGTTCTGGCCATCCTATCTCAAAAAAGATGTATTAGAATTGGAAAAGGTACAGAGAAGGGCAACAAAAATGATTACGGGTATAGAACGTCTTCCATCTGAGGAGAGATTAAAAAGACTGGAACTATTCATCTTAGAAAAGAGATGACTAAGGGGGGATATGATAGAGGCCTATAAAATCATAAATAGTGTGGCGAAAGTAAATAAGGAAGTCTTATTTACCCCTTCACATAACACACAAATGATAGGTCACTCAATGAGATTAATAGGCAGCAGCTTTAAAACAAACATAAGAAAGTACTTCATACAACGCACAGTCAGCCTGTGGCGCTGATTACTAGGGGATGTTGTGAAGGCCAAAAGTATAACTGGGTTTTAAAAAAAAAAAAAAGAATTAGAAAAGTTCATGGTGGATAGGCCCATCGATGGCTATTAGCCAAGATGATCAGGGACACAACCCCATGCTCCAGGTGTCGCTAAACCTCAAATTGCCAGAAGCTGGGACTGCATGACAGGAGATGGATCACTTGATAATTGCCCTGTTCTGTTCAGTCCCTCTGAAGCACCGGTCATTGGCCACTGCCAGAAGACAGGATACTGGGCTAGATGGACCATTTGTCTGATGCTATATGGCCATTCTTATGTCCTTAGAAATTATATCAGACAGCAGCTTCCTTCAGTAGATGAAGTGTTCATCCTCACAGAAGAGCAGATATTCTTTTTCACCAGGTATAGTACATATAAGGACTTGCACCGCAAATGACCTATTCAGTCTTTTAAAAGTAACCTACTAGGTATAAAATATATATTGGGAGTGGACAATGTTCATACAGCAATGCTTGCAGTTTGATCATTCAACCCATGTAGAATAACTGTCGTGCTGGGTTTGTGTCCGATTTCAGCTGTCACCCTGCCAAGACTTACGTAAAAGCTACTCCTATGGTAAATCTTGGCAGGATGGCTCATTTGTAAGCTCCTTGGGGCACTGATTGTATCTTCCTCTCCGTACAGATCTAACACACATCATCTGCACTCAAATAATAATAATACTGTTCATCCTTGTTTAGAGCCACCTAGTATGACGGTAACCCATTCCCAACTGACTGTTGCTATCATCCAGAAGCTAAGGTAGTTTTCATTTTTAATTGTTGCATATTATATATCGGAGGTCTAGAATGTGGTACATGGTCTGTCAAATGCTAGACCAGTATTAACAATTATAGATTTAGAGAAGGTTAAATCAAGGTTGTGTGTTGGGATTCTGCCCTGTGACCATGCCCCTACTTACACTGTGGCACTATATCAGAGCTGGAACTGTGCTGCAAGGGATTAGAGAAAATTCAAATAAGCATCCCTAAATTGGGGAAGTTTTACCAGTTATATCGATAAGTATACAGCTATAACTTGCCATGTGGACACATACTTTCTGATGTAAGAGTGGCTTTTTTAGGTTCATCTTCAACCCTTTCTTAGGCAACATAAAAAAAATACACTATTCTATTGGAATAAGAGTGTTCACACAGGGAATGGGGGGATTATACCAGTATAACCATGTCGGTTTAAATTTGCACCTTAAATTATTAAAATCGTTCCCCATGTAGACAAGGTCTTAGAATTTAAGTTCCTCGGGGCAGGAACTATGTGTTTGCACAGGACCCAGCATCATGGGGCCCTGATCTCAGTCAAGGTCTCCAGGCACTACTGTAATACCAGTAATAAATAACAAAAATAGCACTGAAAGGGTCTAATTAATCATAGAAATGTTAAAATGCTGTCAGCAGACTCCAAGGTGAACCCCCAATGACAAGTGGAATGTATTTAAAACTTTAGGAAGTTTTTATCTTTGTTAAAGCATTTTTCAAAAGCAGTCATAAGTAACGTCAAATAAATAAGAGAGCATGCAATGACACGAGTGTGCTATATGGAGTCTCCAAAAGGTAAACCAGTAAGTTTGGGCAGGTTCTGCAAGACAACAAACTTTCATTAGATAATGACCAGATAATAGCAGACAGCTTGTAACACCCTATTCTGAAGTCCTCAGATGTATAGATATTGGATTAAACTAAAAATAATATATGCTCTCTTCCCTTTGTAACAGGATTATCATCTCTCTCTCTTACATTCTTTAATACCATCGTCTTGCATAACGAGATTTTACAGCAGAATTTACAAGTTACCAAAGGCTCCTATTTATTAAACGTGCTGCAGAGTCAGCAGGGTAATCATGAATGCCACTTATGACAACTTGTATTCCCTGACTTCTTGTCTCAGTGGAGAAGTGCTGCCACTTTGAACACCGAGCATAAACTGAGCACACACACGGGACTATGCAGTAATGACTCAAAATACGTTAATACACTTCACCTGCTTGCCAAGTCATCTGTTCACTCTTAGAACATTGAGAAAAACGGATAGCTGCAAAAGCCAAGACCAAGACGACTCTGACATTAAAAACTAATAGTTTCCCCATGCTAGTTATATTCTGTATAACAGGTTTAATACTAACTAGTAATTCTAAAGTTAATAAATAATAATAGCAACTGCATATGCAAAAGGACAAAACAATGCTGTTGAGATTATAGATTTGTAAAGTGATTATTATTATGCTACAGTTTTTAAATGCTACATGTGATCTGCGCAGTGGTAAAGGGACAAGATTGAAAGTCATGTATTTTTAAAATGTTTATTTACCTGTTTCTCAACGCTTGTAGTTATTATAGCCGAGAAAAGTTTGAAGATCCATTTTACTCTGGACCAGGGGTCGGCAACGTTCGGCAGCGGCTCGCCAGGGTAAGCACCCTAGCGGGCCGGGCCAGTTTATTTACCTGCTGACGCGGCAGGTTCGGCCGATCGCAGCCCCCACTGGCCGCGGTTCGCCGTCCCGGGCCAATGGGGGCGGCGGGAAGCCGCGGCCAGCACATCCCTCGCCCGCGCCGCTTCCCGCCGCCCCCATTGGCCCGGGACGGCGAACCACGGCGAGTGGGAGCCACGATCGGCCGAACCTGCCGCGTCAGCAGGTAAATAAACTGGCCCGACCCGCTAGGGTGCTTACCGTGGTGAGCCGCGTGCCAAACGTTGCCGACCCCTGCTCTGGACTATTATTAATGCTTTACTCTTTGCTTTTCATTCAACTTTGACAACAAAGATATTGAAACTGACGATTTTAGCTTTTCTGGCTCCCTTGTACTAGCATAAGGGCATAGTGTGCAGAGCAATATTGAAATACAATCCTCCCCCATTTTCACTAAGATTAAATAAAATTAATGGAATCATTATTAACATTAAGGATTTACAACACTTAGTCTCCATTTCTGCATCAGAATCTACTAGTATAGACTACCGTGGGATCCCAACTGAAGTCAATGTAGCTGTGCATTGATGCAGAAACAGATCCCAACAGCACCCTTATCCCTTACATAGAAAGTGAACGTTATGTTTGTGAGCAGTGCCACTGAGTTCACAGAGAGTGCTCACATGTGCAAGTGTTTGCAGGATCAGGGTTCGAATTCATACAAAACCTAAGCCTGAGTATAAAATTTAACTTGTCTCTTTAACAAATCTTAAAAAAATTCAATTCAGCAACAAAATTAAATATACCCTCTTTGAATTGCTGGAGAAAAACCTCTAGATACAGAGAAGGATTACGTGTTGCCAGTATGTGCCATTTTTAAAAATCATGAATCACTCTGAACAGATGGCCTATTTGCTGCAGTTTTTTTAATTGCAGCCAATGGAATAAACTTACATTTTAAAATCACCTTGTTACATGCTACATTATATACTTAGGAACTAAATATCCCAGTTGTTTCATCATGGTTGTCTCACCCCCCCTTAAAAAAGGAGAGGCGCCTCTTTCAAAGTAATCATCATTTTAATTACAAGTTTTAGCAAGCAATGCAGAATTCACTAACCTTGGAGGATTCACTTATCTTGTGCGGTCGAGAAATTCTCGTTTGTCTGGTTGCCTCCATTATAGGATGATTTGTGATACTTCTAGAACAGAAAACAGAAAATAAGTTCTCAGCATATGAGCCTAACATTAGCTTCTCAATGATGGCCAAACAGTTACATAGTGATAAAAAATAGACAATAGGAACACTTACATACACCTGTATATATTGATCTATCCATTAAAAAGAGTTCAGTGTTGAAAATAGATTCCCTAACCCCCTCTATTGGTCTTATTTTGTCGTTTGGCCAACAATTTGTTTTACCAAGTTTATTGATAACTTCAATGTACATTAATGTATTATCAAAGCTCATCACCACACTTTTAGTTACATACCAGTATTATCAATGTCATCACACCTCTGAACATATTGCTTATTGGTTTACTGCTAGTCCCTACCACACCATGAGAAATCTGAACAGTAATAGGATACAGAGCTTTCTTCTAGGTTGCTGGTTCCAATCCAGCCCAGGTCAGTAGCCCATGGGTTTCAGTCTAGTTTTCATTAGGACTGGGACTATATCACCAAAATCAGCACCATAACTAGTTCCCTTATTAGCAGAGAGACGGAGGGCTGAACAAGCCAGAGAAACTGATCTACCAGATTACACCCACAGATGGTCCTTGAGGCACATTGGCAAGGTAGTGGGAAGGAATAAATAGATTACTTCATTTTCTAGTGCTATGAATACAGCACCTTTCACCAGCACTAAATTCACTTTAAGAATAAAGAAAGAAAGTAACCAAAAATATTGTATTGGGGTTCGCGCCCCCCCCCTCCCCCGAGAAGGGGCAGATTGAGTTGGAGTGACACACTTCTTGTCCATTTATTTATTTTAGGAGCTTGTATGACACAAAAGAGTTTCTCTGACAGTTCTAAAGCTACATCGCAGTTTGGAGTCAAAAACCCTTCAGAGAATCCCTCTGAATTATTTAGCTATTGCAGGCAGATTCGGCCACAGGGATGGGGAGGGGCCATGGGCTCAAAAAGCAATGTGCAGCTATGTCAAACAGCATTTTTGAGCCCGCAACAGATCAACACACACCCCATTAAAGACATTTTGTCTCACCACTGACTGGTGGAAATTTACCTGGAGCTGCACAGGTCTGCCTGCCTGAGAACAATGGAGAGAGGTCACTCACCTCCACTGAGACCTACGCCTGCTACCCTAAGCAGAGCTGTCATTTGAAAGAGAGTTATGGGTTTGGTCCTCTCCATAATAACGAGGCTGAGGAACCACCACATCATTTGCCTCAGGATTTCTTCTATAACAGATATTCACAGACTCAGATACATGGACAGAGAGACAGTGTCTGAGGGAATCCGCTCTGGTGAAAGGTAAGAGATTCCTCTTCAGTTTTAATTCAAAGCTATTACCTCACCCAGCTTGGCTCAGTTTTTCCACACACATTTATAATCTGTAGAGCCCTTTCAGAGATCAGGTTCTGCAGGGGTTGGGTGTACGTACACACACACACACACACACACACTCACAATTTAGCTATAGCTAGGGTGACCAGATGTCCCGATTTTATAGGGACAGTCCCGATATTTGGGGCTTTTTCTTATATAGATGTCTATTACCCCCCACCCCCTGTCCCGATTTTTCACACTTGCTGTCTGGTCACCCCAGCTATAGCCAAGTGAGAATCTGGCAAGATGCACTGAAACCCTGAAAGCAGAGAGAAAAGAGGGGAAAGCAGCAATCTGGATCACTCGACTTTTACATTGCATTTTATTGCAATGCCTCAGATCACTATTTGGGGGAGGGGGGGTGGAGGGGAGGAAAAGGCAGAGTTGCCCTGACTAAAGGGGGTGGGGGTTAACTAACTACTCTCAGGTTTTGCTGTGCTCCACTTGGCTCAATGCTGCAGCATGAGGCATGTTCCTGTTCTTTAGTGCAATTGGGACGGATGAAAGGCTGGGACCCAATGCCGTCTAGGTACTAAGAAAAGGGGAGTTTACCACTGTGCAGCGTCCCTACAGTCTCCAGGCCGGAGTGCCAGCTGCCCCAATGGGACTCAGCGCCGCAGGCTGGTGCTGAGGCTGTTCTGGCCGCTGCTGGTGTCTCTCTCTCCTCTCCCTCTGCAGCCATGTCTCATCCAGGAAATGCTGGCGGGATTGAAAGGGGAAGGAGCCAATAGGGAGAGAGGAGCTGTGCTGTTTGGAGGGGAGGAGAAGGGTATAATAAACGGGGTGGGATTAGGAAAGGCTGCTTGACATCAGGCCAAATTACTGCAAACAAACAACAAGCAGCCCCCAAGCCAGGCAGCTGCTGCTCTGGCAGCCAGAGGCTCAGTCCGTGGGAATTAATATTCCACTCAGGCAGGACTGTGGTTCCTTTCTGCCTTGCCCAGGGAAAAGGTGCAACGTTGGCTTGCAAAAGGCAGGAGGAGCGGGGAAGGGACAGGTTACTACGGCCTCCTGCTCCCAGTCTTAGCTGGCACACTTCCCCCTGCTCTCAGGGCAACTCCTGGTCACGCTCTTAGGGCCCAGGCCTGCCATTACCTGACCCTGAAAGTCAGTGGAGTTACTGCCCTACAGAAAGTTACCGGCATGCAGTGATTTTTGCATGGACCAGGGCTTTATATTGTTCAATTACCTCCTGCAGGGGGAGAGGAGTTAATGACTTTTAAGTTAGTACGCACTGCTCCCCAGCTCTTCACACCGCCTCATACCTCATTATCCTACCCGATCTCCCTCTCTTCCCACCTGCTGCAGGGATGCCAAAGCTCAGGCTCTGGGCTAACGGCCAGGACTGCTGAAGGGTTGAGCCTGGCTGCTGGACTCCCACTTCCAAACAGATCTCAGCACCCGCTTACTGGCCAGGCCCCAGCAAGGTATGGGAGTGGAGAGAGGCAGCTTTAAGATGCTGAATATCTCTTGACTTTCCTGGGAGTGGAGGGTTCTCAAATCTTGCAGGATTGGGCCCTGAAGGAGACGTAGACTCCCAGCCAGTGCGATTTTGAAAGTAGATCCTGGCAGGAGGCGAGCTGGACTAAGCCTTCGTGCTCAGCAGACAGTTGGATGCTTCCTTTAAAATGACTAACTATTCTTTTATTATCCTAGAGCACTGGTTCTCAACCAAAGGTCCGGGGAACCGTGAGGGGGGGCCGGAGGAGGTTTCTGGAGGAGGGCAACCAGGGCCAGCATTAGGCTTGCTGGGGCCCAGGGTAGAAAGGCGATGCCCCATTGCTTCGGGCTGAAGCCCATGGCCCTGAGCCCCACCTCTGAGGGCTGAAGCCGAAGTCTGAGCAATGTAGCTTCGTGGGAGCCCCTGTGGCGTGGAGCCCCAGGCAATTGCCCGGCTTGCTACGCTAATGCCAGTCCCGGCTTTTATATGCAGAAAACCAATTATTGTGGCACAGGTGGACCGTGGAGTTTTTATAGCATGTTGGGGGGTCGGGTTCAGAAAGAAAAAGGTTGAAACCCCCTGTCCTAGAGGATGCCCATTTTTTTGGGTAACGCTCCACACCAAATCCCTACCACTTAAAAAGTTATCCCTTGGTAACAGGTTGTATGGCAAATATCTAAACACAGCCAAGCCTAATACATCCTGTGAAGTTTTCCTAGCACTTCTTACATGTGATATTTGCAACTACTGTTATAATTCCATGATTGGTTTGGGGGTTAGCAGCAGTAGGTGTGTAATGCAAATAAGGTAACTGTTGCAAATATTTGAATGAGGACAGTCACTGTAAGAGACTACACTATTACTTAGGTGATGATGATTACTTAGGTTCTATTTAACATTGTGATGTTAAAAATCTCTGTAAAGGGGTGTGTGCGTACCTAACACGTAGCCAAGCCATCAAAAAGTGTTCATAACAACCCCAGTAACCATATGGTCTTTTTATTTATCTGGATATGAAACTGTATGTCCTCAGGAAAATACGAGGACAAAATGCAGCAGCACACCTCTTCAGCAACTTGGGTTGCTGTGAGCACGCACACCTGTAATGCCCACAATATCCACCACCCCTGCGTGCACGCACTCACGCATACACACAGGATTTGCAGCCTGACCAGCAGCAACTTCTGGGCAGATTTGTGTTTGGAAATCCATCTGCACCTGAAGGTGCATAGAGCAGCCATTCCACGTCTTCATTCTCCTAGCCCCTGGCTGCACTGTTCAGAGCAAGCCGGGGTCCTGGTGGAGCCTGGGAGGAAGCAGGGAGAATGCAGCAGACCCACAGCTTCCCCCACCCCACACTATGGGTTCCACCACTCTCGGGGGTGGGGGATTTTTCTACCCTCCCCTCTGTCTGTGGCCCAATGAGTGCACCATCATAGCAGGGTCACTTCATGAAGGGAGGTGCTGCTCTCCCAACAATGCATGTGAAGCTAGAAGCAAAAGATGGCCCAGCAGCGTGGAATAGTCGAAATAGCTAGAAAAGAAAGGGCAGGAAAAGAGCAAAGGTGTGATGGATGAGTCGTGAAGGAGCAGGGGCAAGCTGCTAATGATCCATTTTAACTTATAGTCTCCCATGGCCAAAAGCCTCTGGGAGCTTTAATAGAAATCCCATTACATGCATTCCCTCCTCCCACTCTCTCCCTCTGGTCCAATGACTGTTCTACTGTGGATAAATACGTACACAGTCATTGGGCCAGGGAGTAAGTGTGAGTGAGAAGGACTCTGTAGTCCAGTGGTTAGGGCACCCTGGTGGGAGACCCTGGGTCCAGTCCTCCATCTCCAATCACTCTCATTATTTATCCCCCATGGAACAGCTTCAATAGGAGAGAATGAGGGAGCCCCACATCAGACTATCCCCTAGCTCAATGGTTAGAGCATCCTCCTGAGAGGTCCTGTCTCCTCTACTGGAGAGAGGGCAAATGAACCTGGATCTCCCATGCAAGTGCTCTAACCACTGGGAAAAACTTATAAGGTGGGCAGTGTTGGTGGCACTTTAATGGGACCTGATTCAGTCAGCGGCCTTTCAGCACACCTAGTGGACTGGGCCCTGCATGCAACATCTGTCTTCCCCTGGTTTGTGAATTGCTTTCCTGCTTAGGTGGGAGACAGGCATCTGGATGCTAAAAGTGAGGCAACAGTGCGAATACCCAGAGGCAGAAACTTAAGAGCCTATTGGTTTTGGTGGATGGTAGTGCAGCCACAAATGGAGAATATCATCACTGAAGAACAAGCTGGCTTTCATGCTGGAAGAAGTACCACAGAACAGATTTTCAATCTTCGTGTTCTATGTGAGAAGTACTTGCAACACCAGCAGGACATCTACCATGTCTTCGTTGACTTCAAGTTTGACAGAGTATGGCATGAAGCTCGCTGGGAACCATGGAGAAGTACAATGTTGGTCATAAGCTTATTCTTACCATTAAACAACTCTATGCCAAGGCCAGCAGTGCAGTTCTCGTCAATGGCACAATAGGAGAGTGGTTTCGCAGCACTGTTGGAATCCAGCCAGGCTGCCTTATTTCGCCCACACTGTTCAACATCTACTTGGAGCGCATAATGACTAATGCCCTGGAAGATCACATATGCACAGTCAGCACTGGGGGGCGAACAATCTCAAATCTTCGGTTTGCTGATGATATTGACGGCCTGGCAGGTAGCGAAGATGAACTTGCTAATCTTGTGAAACGATTAGATGAAACCTCCTCAAAATACGGCATGGAAATCAGTGCAGAGAAAACCAAGCTGATGACAAACAAACGTGACGGGATCAGCTCACATATCACTGTCAGTGGACAAGAGCTGGAGACAGTGAAATGGTTCAAGTATTTGGGGCAATCATCACTAATGAAGGATCAAAGGTAGAAATTCTGGTGAGAGCTGCGCAAACAACAGTGGCAAAGTTAAAGCCAATTTGGAGGAACAAGAACATCTCCCTGGAATCCAAACTGAAACTGCTGCACGCACTGGTCATCTCCATTTTTATGTATGCATGCGAGACATGGGCCCTTACGGCAGAACTTGAACGGAGAATACAGGTAGTGAAGATGAGATCCTTCCGTAAAATCCTGGGAATTTCCTACTTCGACCATGTCACTAATGAAGAGGTCCGCAACATCATCATCCAACGCACTATGTCATATGAAGACCTCCTGACGACCGTGAAGAAGTGCAAGCTGAAGTGGTATGGCCATGTAACAAGATCATCTGGCCTATCCAAGATCATCCTCCAAGGGACAGTACAGGGGAAGAGAAGAAGAGGTAGACAGAAGAAGAGATGGACTCACAACATAAAAGAGTGGACAGGAATAGACTTCGCGGAGACTCAAGCACTGACACACAATCGTCAAGGGTGGAGACGATTGGTTGATTGCTCATCAATAATGGTGCCCCAACGACCAATGCGATGATGATGATGATGATGAGTGCAGCCAAAATTGGGACTTAGGTGCCTAAGTACCTCTGTGGATCTGGGTCTGGGTCTCCGCCACAACTCTGGGTCCCTGGGGGCTCCCACCTCCCCTGAGCTCATCAAGCTTCACTAAAAGGGCTTCCACAGGCAGTTGCCCCCAGGATTCCTCTTTATAAGCGGCTCTCAACAGCAGAGGGGGACGCCACATAACATGGCCTGGGGCTATATTATCTTTCCAGTAGCATCGCTGCATCCCTCTCCAAGACCATCAAGTTCTCCACTCACATTGCTGGAGCTGCAGCCAGCCTGCCGAGGGCTCCTGTAGAAAGAGGCAGATGCGGCTGGCTAGAACTGCCCCTCACCTGCCACCATCACCACCCCATGCGAGGGGAGGATCCATGCACAGAGTGGGAGATGATTGGCCCCAGAATTACCCTTAAAAAAGACAATGTGCCAAAATCGCCTTTCAGGTGCAAATTTGGTGCCAACTACCAAAGCAGATGAAGCGGTTACTTTTTTCCCCCTCCAAATTCCCACTGGCGCATCTGAGAGCAGTGTTTTATCCTACATGCCTGTAAAAATAAATACAGTTCTCTATAAAAGATTTGCCAAGAGAGAGGCGGCAAAGAGAAGGAAGAGAGGGGAAGGAAGGAAAGTTTGTCAGTGAAAATGCAGGATGCGGTCACATGGTAAGGGCATGAATTTCCAGGACTGACATAATGTTCAGGGGTCACTGGCATGTCTAAATATGAACACTGAGGTTCCTGATTCATTGTTCTATCTACGTTAATGTTCCACATCCCTCGGGGCTTCAAACATTCCAACTACAGAAGAGCAGAGAAGTGTACAATTAAATTGTGGATGGTTGAAACTTGACCAAAGCTTGGACTTTTTTCTTTCCAATTATAGTGATATCTGACGTCACCTACCTCTCATCTGTGTGACCTCAGTAGCTCAGGAACTAGCAAATGATGAGAATGGTGGACTAGAAAAGTATTTTGTATATGAGCAATTAGCTGTTAAGAAAAAATTGAGATCACTCAGGCTTTCAAACAGGTCCATAAGGAATGGATGGAAAGTTAGAACTATTAAACCAGGGGCGACCAACCTGTAGCTCTTCGGAAGTTAATATGCGGCTCCTTGCATAGGTGCCAACTCCGGGGCTGGAGCTACAGGCGCTAACTTTTCAATGTGCTGGTGGGTGCTCACTGCTCAACCCCCAGCTCTGCCCCAGGTCCTGACCCCACTCCACCCCTTCCCCTAAGTCTCCTGCCCCTTCCCCCGAGCCTGCCATGCCCTCGCTCCTTCCCCTTCGCCCCTCCCCCAGAGCCTCCTGCATGCTGTGAAACAGCTGACTGTGGTGGGCAGGAGGCACGGGACGGGACGGGAAGGCGCTGATCGGTGGGGCTGCCAGTGGGCGGGAGGTGCTGGGGGCGGGGAGCTGATGGGGGGCTGCTGACATATTACTGTGGCTCTTTGGCAATGTATATTGGTAAATTATGGCTCCTTCTCAGGCTCAAGTTGGCCACCCCTGTGTGTGACCACACTGCCATCTAATGGCTGTAGCCTACCAGAATGTAGGGCCTGATCCTCCCAGATGCTGAGTGCCCTCAACTCCCATTGACTTTAATGCAGATTTATCTCTACTCCCACTGACTTTAACTTTACCTCAATCATTGAGATTCACTGCTGGGATTAGCCTGATTCGCTGTGATTTGCTCAATCATCTGCTTACATGGATCTTCTTGCAGGATCAGGGCTTCCAACTGTATAGTGGTAAGCCACATGCTTTATAATTAACACATCAATTGGTGATCTCACCCCCCTTTCCTTTCTCAGCAAATATTTAATAAATGAATGCTGTGCTGGAGCCTTCTACTATGTGATGGGCTGTACCGGCCCTGCACTGGAGCAGAAGGGGTTAAGGCAGTGTTCTTAGCAGTAGAAGCCACGCCCCCTCGACCCTGCTGGGCATGCCTCAACTGTTGCTACAGTATAAAAGGGAGCAGCTCAGTTGGGGTGGACTGCTGAGGAAGAAGGATGTGCCTTGCTGGCTCCAGCCGAGGAGCAGCCAGGCATTTGGTCTGAGGGAACAGGAGACGCCGAGGCCCAGATAGGCACCCTGGCACCGGCAGATGTCCTAGAGAAACTGAAATTACCACCCGAGGCACCCCAAGACCCTGAAGGCACTCTGACTTCAGTGACAGGAGACACGACAGGAAGCAGCCCAGGGAGGGACTAGCCAGTGTCCCTGCAGCAGTTGGTGTGTTCGGGTGGCCCACCAAATCCCCCTCCCATGCACTCTGGCCATTGGGGTGTGCTTCCCTGAAGACAAGGGGAGTTCTGTTGACTCTGGCCATTGAACTACACAGCCCTGTGGCCGAGTGCAACCATATTGACTTAACCATGGGGCTACCACACCCTTACCCCTCCCTTAGAGTGATGGGGTGGGAGGCAGGTATTGGCCCTATGACATACTACTAAAACTTCATCACTTTTACAAAATATACAACAGCGTATTCTGAAATGCTTCTAATAATTCATGTATATGTAGTGTTGTTGTAGCCAGGTTGGCCCTTGAAACATGTGTGAACTATTTATGCTAAACAATCTGTTCTACTTTGTATTTAGCTGTGATACTGAGTCAATTTCCCAGACCCGAGGAAGAGCTCTGTGTAAGCTCCAAAGCTCATCTGTTTCACCAAAAGAAGTTGGTCCAATAAAAGATATTACCTCACCCACCTTGTCTCACTAGTCATTAAAACTATTTACGGTTGTCAAGGGAAATGAACAAAGTGTGGTGTATACAATGTGATGGAATAGGCTCTTTTTATTGTGGTGGTTCATTTATTTGAAAAATTCAGTCATTCACAATGGGTCTCTAAGTCTTCAAGAACCAGTGAGATTCTACTGTAACTGTCTAGTTTTCAGAACTCTGATTTTCTTCACTATTAATTACAACCTCTGATTAATGGTGACACTTTTTCAGGGACTTACAGGCTCGGGTATACATCTCCATTCTTGTGGGTGCAAATTTTACAGCTGCAAATCCACCTCTTCTTCTCCAGCTCTGTAAGTCTATGTCCCAAGTGCCAACCTATGCACTGGGTTTTTGGTAACACTAGTTTGAACTGCGTGTTTGTAATTTGCAGACCAAGAGGGGGCGCTAGCTGCCTCTGAAACACAGAGTAAAACCCGCCCACAAGCCTACAACGACCCAGGCGCTGGCACGGCCCCAGTCACAAGTTGAGACCTGGGGTAATCCCGACGGAAATGCGAAATCACCCACAGCCAGAGTTCAGGATCTTTAATCTTCCTGCCACGGTTAAAAGCTTTTGGCGGGCTTCCCTTCTTCTTTCCTGCCCATGTGATATGCAGCACATTATTTTACCCTTACCATGCTTTTTAAAAAAAACTTGCATCAGCAGAATCGCCTATTTATTGCATTTATGGAGCATTCTCAGGTGGTTTGCTCATGCTCTGGCTCTGCCCCCCCCCCTTCCTTCTGAAAATTCACTGTCGTCACCCACCAGGCTACAGTCCCGTTCTTTCCCATCGCCTACCTGCACCAGATTGCTCCTTGTCAGGTGTCCTCCCGTTGGGCTACCTCTAGATCTTCTGGAACCTCTTCTTGACCCAGAGGAGTAATAAGGGACCGTGTCATCTTGCACAAGGGTTGTCCCTGTTTCCTGATCCCTGGTGTGAGTGGATATGTAATGCATCACTTTCTGTTCGAGCCCGGGGGTGACCCTAACACACTCCGCCAACGACTCTCTCTAGGAGAATCCTCTTCATCATCCCCACGAAACCCTGAAGCCAGTGACAAATCTCTGGCAAGATTATTTTTTTGGTCAGTTTCATGGGCTTCCCGCACCCTCTCGCTAAAGCTATGACATCATCGCATTGCAATCCCAGTCATGCTTTGCAGAGGAGAATGGGGGGGGGGGAGATGGAAAAAAAAAAAGTCGTGGGAGGAAGGGGGTGGTAAGGAAACACCACTGTGTTGCAAAGCGGAGGGGTGTTCCTGCACTGCTTTCTGTTTGGATGGGCAGGAATCAGTGAGCAGAGCAGGCAAGCTCCCCCCTGCCACCACCCGAGTTGGGACCAGCAGTCCCAATGAGGCAGCGCTCTCCTGTAGCGAGGCAGTGAAGGGGTTAAGAGCCGCTTGGCCTGATCCTTCAGTAGGGCTCCGAGCAATACGGCAGGACCGGCTGCAGGAGGAATTCGAAGCACAACGCTACAGCATCGTTTCCTTGCGCACGCTGCCCCTCGGCTGCGGGATCTTTACAAACGCCTGCACAGTTCCCAGCCCTGACCTTACACAAGCTTCTCATCCGCCGATTGGTTTGGTGTTTTGCGGGAGAGCGGGGGCACAAGCACTTTCATTCATCTGAAATTCCATCCTCCCGCCCGGCTCCAGTTCTCAAGCAAATGGCAACTAAAATCGACAAGGAGGCATGCAGAGAAGCCTACAACCTCGTAAGGGATGATGGCACGGATATTACCTGGTAAGTTTCAGCGCCTTGATGTTCTTCCTATCCTCCGGGCACAAGCTTTCTCTTAGTCCAGCCTGTAATGAGATTCAGCCCTGGCAAGCTGAAGAATGCGGATTTGTACAGTAAGTGATTGAACCGGTATTTTCAATGTGCTCTCTAGTAAATTGAAAATACTGGGCAGAATTTGCTTGTCGTCTTATTAACAATGACCAGCTACATACGATACACAACTAGGGTTGTATTTGTAATCTGAAAGTGCAGGAATCCCTCTAATTTACTCCAGTCTGTCTCAATTTGTCTATCAAATGTTTTAACGTTCTTAAAGAATCGTCCCCATTCAAGCATTAATATTTTCTTGTTTACCTCCTTTCCCCTTCCCAAAGGGTGACTTTTAAATATGATGGCTCTACAATAGTCCCCGGAGACCAAGGAACAGACTATGAAGAGTTTACAAGGGAATGCAAAGGTAAGGCCAGTCTCATTGCTTGGGTAGATGGCGGAATGCCGCTTGCTGCCTAATAAAAGGGAGAAAAGAATTGGAGTAAATGTGTGTAAAGTGGAATGTGTCCCTGCCCTTGTTTCAGTAGTTTACTGTCTGACTGGATTTTCATACTACTACAGAGCATAATTAGCCCAATGCAATGCACTCACATAGCAGTCAAACTCTTTAATCTAACAATTCCTTTGTTTCGCCCACAAATTTAAATATGTGCAGCATTTTTTTTCTTTTGCACAATGGATGAGAGTTTTGATTCCCTTCCAGTTTCCCTCTAAACTGGAGGAAAATCTTATTAGCTCAGATCTTATTGTTTAACTCTAAAATTTAAAGGGTGAAATCTCTTACTGAAGAGAGAAAAATACCCATTTAAGTTATTATGGCTAATATAGCCATAGTATTAAAAAAGAAATCTTTGCCTTATAGAAACCTGCAATAAATTCTTTTAATAGCACTAATCTATGCAGTAAGAACAACACTAATTTAAAATCACAAAACTCAAGAACCAATAGAGTGAGGAAATTTATATAGGAGACTTGCTTGAACAAATATAGTGTTAAAAAGAAATTAATTATGTGACACTACATAACCCTAACAGTTGCAGTTCAAGGTTTAAATGCGGCAGCTGTGGGTTGAACTGTGTCCCAGAAGTAGAGTGCTAAAGGGCTGACAGAAGGTGGTAATGGAATGGTGGATAGCCGGGAAATAGTTAACTACTTCTGACATTAAGACATGAAGTGTTTGCAAAAACTCGTCTTTGTTACAATATCCCCATAGGGATAGTTTGAAAGTATGTGTAGTCCGCGCCCGCCCCTCTCCCCCCCATGCTCCTGTTGGCTATGTATCATTTAATTCATATGGTGATGTGCCAGGCTTGAAGTATTTATTGCTAATTGTTCAAGTACTAGCCTGGATTCATTTCAAAATGTTGGTCTGTAATTCTGGCAAAGCCTTCCTAGTTCATCTATCCCAGCTATGACTTTTAATTGCCTGTAATATTAATTATCTGGCTCACGGAAGCTGAACGAGGTCTAGTCCTCAAGGAGTAATGTAACAGTCCCTCCTGACCTGCTAAAATGCTAATAACCACTGTGAAGGGGCCTCTCTGTCCAGAAGGGGCCCAGCCATGGACCCAGCTAGAGTCGGATCCTCTCGCATTGAATTCAATGCCAAAACTTCCATGAACTTAAATGGGGGAGGACTGGGACGCTAATCAGCATGTAGCTGTTGGCAGGGAAAGCTATTAAACTCCCAGGGGCTAGAAATATGTGTAGTCATTGAATCAAGATGCCTCAATTGCTCTGTTCAAACCATTGCTGGAGGATGCTGTCAGGATTGCCTGGATACTCCTTAAAAGAGCAAAAGTCCCCAGCTGATCTCATTTACTTTGCAAAGAAACTTAAATTCACGTAGCTCCTATCAGAAGAGTTGAATTCCTGTACCCTGAAGAGAACTCTCTTTCTCTCATTCTGTGACCTTATAAGAAGGTGGGTGGGAGGAGTTAGCAGCCCAAAGGAGAGGCTCTAAGAGAGAGGAAACGGTATTTGTCCTAAGAGAGGTGCCAGAAAATCCTTTTTGAAGGGAGGACACATGTCCAGATGGGGAAAACAAACACAGAGGCGCTGAGCTCCTGCAGCTCCCATTGAAACCAGTTGTATTTCTGGGCACTCAGCTCTTCTGAAATCCAGGCCCACATTGCCTAAGAGAGGGTCAGCCACAGGGCTCTGGGTTGAACAAGGGCGATTATTAGCTGAGGTTGCTGAATGCCTTCCATATTTCTCTCCCCGGCCAGTGACTAAGGCAGTCAAACAGCTTCCCAGGCTGGAACCCTTCCACACTTATTTTCTCTGCCATTTATTTTTAACGCTTAAATCTCTTGTTTTGTCTGGCTTGACTCTAACTGCTCTGTCTGGGAAGATACTGACTGTGCCTCTTCCTGACGAGTGCTTCTTACCTGTCATCTCTTCCTTACCTGTTATCCCCTCTGTAACAAGCAGCCCGAGCAGGTAGTTGGAGAGAGGAGGCTCGGCAGAGGCAGCTGACCCCCAGAACTTGTCCTGGGCAGGCTGTAGAACAGTAGCCACTGGAGTCATGAGCTCTTGGGATCATAATCCAGTTTCAGTTTCTTGCCAGCAATTTTGTGCATCAAACCCTTATTACAAGCAGGGCGCTAAAAGGGACATAGACCAAAGCAGAATTCACCCCACCTCTTCTCCGAGTGAATTTCTCCGTGCAGAGCTGACCCCACTAGCCCTGAAGTTCCTCCAACAAAAAGGATCTTCCAGATCTATGAAGCTCAGACTAAAAAGAGAGGTTTCATATAAAAGGTGTGGCCAGGGTAGACCTGTGCTCTAGCATTAGCCCATGCTAGGGGCTGGACAGGCCCTCAGCAGGCCTTGAATAGAAGAAGGCAAGAGCAGATTAACCCGTGACAATAAAATATCTCTGAAGCACATGTGCTTGAAGCTTTAATAAACGATAGGAAGTGAAGAGGTACCGGGTATACAGACTCGGCCAAGTGTCAGACAGCTACTTCCTCCTCCCACGAACTAACGGATGTTACATGAGTTGGGGAAGGAAGATATGCTAGTTTTAGTGACTCCATCTGTGCAACCAGCCTGAGCTCGACCACTAGACAGAAGTCAGGAAACGGGATTGGTGCCAGCTGTGAAGACAGAGCTTTCCTTCCCATCTGGAGGAAAGGTGACCACTCTTAGTACACCATAGAGCTGGTTGGAAAATTTCCGTTGAAACAAAAATTCAATGGAAAAATGTGGATTAAAATAAATGCCACTGGCTTCAAAGTAAACTTCTTTCCTTGTTTTGGATTCCTATTGTCTGAACAATACAGACTTGAAAGACCCTCTTTCTCCCCCCCCTCCCGCCAGCTGCCTTTTGTAGAGCCTCCTATGATTCAGTGGTTGAAGATACGAGTGGGAGCTGGAATACAAAACCTCAGCTCACCAGGTGTAGGCTGAGGTACCTCAGTGCAAATTCGCTCTGCTCTGCTTACCAGGCCATCTGTTACAATATGCTCTCAAACTGAAAGCATCTGTCTCCTGCTTTCTCTAATGGCCATTCTTATTAAAAGCACCTTTGGTGTGTGGTTTGCATATTGCTTTCCTCCTGGGCATTAGATTATAGGGAAGGCGGAGTCAGTGGGTGCTAATTCACTTGGCTCAAAGATACAGGAAGTTCTTTTGTTCACATCCTTATGGGGTTGCTTGCTTTTTGCACTTCCTGCATTGTGCTAGGAGTTCTCAGTAGTGTTGCCTGCCCCTTAATTGAGACAGACAATCTCTTTTAGACATCTCCCTTCCGAATACCACTGGTGTTCCCAGAATGTCTCTGCAGCAACTACAGCAATAGCCTCCATGGGGAAAATCAGGAAATGATGTAGTGTATATTTGGCTTCTTTTAATGTGACTTAGTGTAACGCTGACAGACCCCGGTCGCTGGCGGGCAGGATCGAACCAGGGACCTCGGGAGTTTATTAGTGCGTGAGCCTCTACTGCATGAGCTAAAAGTCAACTGGCTGTTAGCAGACTCATTTTATCTCTCTCTATAAGCGGACTGAGTGCCACTAGATGGGACAGAACACCACAGCCAGAAGGTGTGTGGGTTACATATTTCCCCTAGCTGAGGAAGCACGTCCTGAGCTTCAGAGTCTTCCCAGTTGAAATCCCTGACAAGCCCCCACTTGTAACACCTCTGTCGGTGGGCGGGATCAAACTTGGGGTCTTTACCACATGAACTAAAAGCCAGTAACTGCCTGTTAGCTAAGACTGTAGAGCAGACTCATTTTATCTCTCTCTCTAAGTGGTCTTGGTGCCACTGGATGGGACAGAGCACCACACCCAGGAGGTGCGTGGGTTACATTAGCAGCTGGCAAAGATACCATGGGACCAGCCAGCTCTCTGTAGACACTCTGGACTACCATTTAATAAATATATTAAACATTGTTAGGTGTTCAGGTGCGATGGTAATTGGGACTGTATAAATCCCATGGATCACAGTTTGAGCCAGGGCCAGCTCCAGGGTTTTGGCTGCCCCAAGCAGCCAAAAAAAA